>NW_009711838.1:0-37714 GCF_000703405.1 Apaloderma vittatum
TCGGGAGATGGATGGATGGGTGGATGGATGAGTGCTGCGCTGCGCCATCATCCCCCGGCCAAGCCTTTGGGGGATGGAGGGTTCAGGTTGTTACTCACTTTTCCCGGTCCCCTTCAGGCAGCCCTGGGCACTGGTGGGTATCCTCGGAGGGGATCAGTTTTCCACAGCAGAAGATAAACGGGAGTACCACGGGAATGGAACAACGGGATTAGCTGTAGCCCAAAGAGATTTTCTCACCTACGATGGCACCCGCTTTACTGTTACTGCTTTCAGCGGATGGATAAAAGGTTTAGTCTTCCCTGACAATTGCTGGTCTTCTGATGCTTTGCTTTTTTTTTTTTTTCTGGCTGCTGAGATACCTGAACAGTGGGATGATAATAATACTTTTGCTCATGTGGACGGTGACCAAACCAACAGCCATGCTCTCACAAAGTAACATTTTAGCTGCTTGCAAAGAGTTGACACTGGCATATTTAATGGCTAGAACACTTCTATCACACGTAGAGTTACCTAGATAAAAATTAAGCTGATATGCTCTTTCTGCATCATACTGTCGTGCGCAACTCTAAAAATAATTGATTGCTTCATTTTTCAGGAGTGCCTCATAATGGATTTAAAGTGGAAGTGTCCAAAGGAATAATTCTTCATTTGGTGGATGAGGTTACAAGTTGGTTACCTGGTGACCGAATTGTCATTGCCAGTACAGATTATTCTATGCATCAGGCTGAAGAGTTTAATCTCCTTCCGTGTCCCGAATGTAAAAGTAATCAAGTGAAGATTGATGGTATGAAATATTTTTATCAAACTCCTCATTTGTGGTAAATATTTATATTGTCTTGTATTTTACACTCTACATTTGCTTGGTTTTGCCCTGTAAACATGTGGGCATGCATGAGAGCTGAAGGCTGCAATATTATATTTGAAAGTATGACCAGAGGCAGCAGTCATTTGTTGAAGCAAAGAGAAGAGCTGCTCTCCTCTGTGATCAGATACTAACAAATGGGCCTGTCACCAGACTCGGTGATTGCTTAAATGGAAGATGTGCATGTGCTTAGAACAATTCAACAGTGAAGATGCTGTGCTCACCCTGACTTAAAAATTTTCTGATTTTCACAGGCAGCCCGCTTTATCTTCATGTTGGAGAAGTCATAGATGGTGTCGATATGAGGGCAGAGGTTGGTCTTCTGACCAGAAATATACTTATTCAAGGAGAAATGGAAGACTCCTGTTACGGACAAAATGGGTGCCAGTTTTTCTCCTTTGATACATTCGGAGGACATATTAAAGTGAGACATTTTTAATGTATGTGACTGTAGGTGGTCTCAAATCTCTTTTCCTGGCTTGTAAACAAGCAATATAATGCATGAAACTAATACTGCATCTGGGGGAAAAAAGATGCCTGTCTATGATGAACAGAACATCTGATGGCCTATTTTGCAAAACTAGACTTGCAAGAGGAGTCTGTGTGAAGTCTTGTTGCAGTGGTTTTGTGTAAAATTACCCCACTGCCAGTTGGCGGAAATTGGGGAGCTGTGCAGATCTGACCTAAAATCACTCAACAGAGAAAAAATTGTCAGGAAATAGAGCCTGGTGGTGGATGCCACCCCTTTCTGGAGTTGGCAGGAGTACGTTGCCCGTAGCCATGCCACACATGACTACAGCTGACTACTGCCGGTGCTGTTCCCTGGCAGCCTGGTGGCCATGCAGCTGTTGCCTCAGTGTTCTGCAGGTGCTGTGCTGCTGTGAGTCAGAGCAGGGAGCTGGCATCTCCTTCTGGAATCGGGTCCTGTTTCACTCTGCAAACATACTGCCTAATGAGAGGAGAGAAAATGCATGTATTTATATTGTAATGACTTACTTGGGTCTACGTTTGTCTCGACAGATCCTAAAGAATTTTAGCTCTGTTCACATGTCGGGAGTGGAATTAAAAAACATGGGGCAGCAGATCCTGGGCAGTTACCCTGTGCATTTTCATTTGGCTGAGGATGTGGATGAGAGAGGAGGATACGAACGCCCAACGTACCTTGATAACCTGGCTATCCACCACTGCTTCTCTAGGTGTGTTGCCATACATGGAACTCATGGCCTTCTGGTAGGAAACGTATTTTATTAGTACCAAGTTCATTTCTTTACTTAGACACTGCTAAACAGTAAGACAAATTTGTGATGCAAAGAGAAATCAGAATATTGAAACAAGGCATTTTTTCCCCAAGAAAGGTCTGGACTTGTCAACTTGGTTTGACTGGTGTTCAGGTTAGAACTGTTGCTCTGGCAGGGTAGCTCTTTGAATTGAATTTCAGGTTCTTAGCATTACCTAATTAATATTATTAAAGGTGCAATCAGATGTAGTGAAATCTTTGTCGTGATTAGCCTGGACAGTTTGTGATAATGTGAAGTTTCGTTTAAAGTTAAAGCAATGGACTTAGAATGGACCAGACTAAAGCTATGGACCTTTATTTGCAAAGATGATGGGGTTGTTCAAGTCAGGGCAGTGTGAAATATATCCAAAAGTATTCACATGACAAAGGGGATGAAATAGGAGAGGGACAAACCCAAACGGCTGCTTCAGTGCCAGAAAAGCCCTCAGGAACGTAGCTTTGACCTAGATCCTCACAAGGGCATTGTGGAGAAGAACTTAAAAAACCCACAAAGGAACCATACATGTCTCAGCTGGAAAAGAAGGATTCCTGCTCCTGTCCCAACACGTCCAGTTGCTGCGTGCTCTGCAGGACCCTGAGCTGTGTTTTGGTGTCTGGGTGTTTCCTCATTCACCCAGTGTGTGCTCAGGCAGAGACACTCCCTGAACTGTCCATGACCTCCCGTGTTTTTTCTGACCATATTTTTGTAACCCTGGACGTGTAAGGTATCACGTAGATGCACTCTGGTGTGACCCTTCTGTGAAAATATCCCCTCAGAAGCATGTATTCATGAAGATGTGATGCTGGACTTCGTACAACTGGGAGGACTTTTCATGTATCCTGAACTGGATTTGTATTGTCCAAATCATTCAGAGTTATTTACTGCTTTCTCATACGTGTGAGTTGGTCTGACTGTAGAGCCTGCTTCTGTGTGCAGAGATCTTAGGTGGCAGGAGACTTGTCCAGTATGTGGACATTAGTATTGAACCTCTGGAATTGAAGGAACCTGCCTGGAATGAAAAATTAAGCCTTATGCTAATATTGGTCCTGAGAAAAATGGTGCATGGTCTTGCTCTTTATCAGAAGTGAGGTTGCCAAGGGTTTATCTGGATGCGTGGGATGTGTGAGTTGTGAAATCAAGAATCCAAGCATGAGATCCAGCCCTCCCTGCATGTGGCTGCCGAGGGCTTTGAGTCTATGAATCGGTGAACAGTTTTTATAGTAAAGACTAAATATGTGATTCTGGGGAAGGATTGTGTGGTTTCAATACAATCATTAAGATAAAGAGTAATTAATATGTAATAAAAGGCCTTGCTTTAAAATAAGTTAATAATTTGCAGTTCCACGTGTGTGTCAGAGGAAGGCAGGTAAATAACATAGATGGGTACCCATTTTAGCATCAGATTATGAAACTTCAGCCCTTGAGGCAGAATAAACCAGATAGGTGGGTTTTCCCCGCCTCCAGTCTTGATGGTTTAGAGGATGTAATTTTAGGAGCACATTGCCTGAGTGCTGTGGTTTATGCTTTGCTGTGTGCGGGTCGCTCGCCCCATCTCCCACCTGCTGCTCTGGGATGCAGACTGGGACCCGCTGCCCTGGCACGCATCAGGCGCCCACAGGCTGCCCTGCTCTCGTGCCTCTAACATTGCGGTACCTAAAGGTCACTTATATTGTGTTGCAGAACTATATATAATTCAGTGTTTAGAGGCAGCTTAATCATTGGGTGTTGGACAGAGCAGCGGGGCCGTAGCCAGTGTTGTGGAGGGGCTTTCGTGCCATGATGTGCTGCTGTCACAGTGCTGCAGGTGGGCTTGTTTCCAAGCTCATGGTTTCTCTCTGTGATATGCCAGGATTGGTCAGTTACTGGGGTTCTGTTCTGTTGTCATGGATCCTTATCTTTTAGTGCAAATCTGAGTGACCTTTCTGTTATTTCTGATCAATGCAGTTGCATGCGTGTAAGTTTTCAGGGCTGCGATGTGATTCTGAAGCTGTGACTACTCATTTTAATTAAAGATAAAATCTGATTTCAGGTACAAGGATGGTTTTTAATGCAACTGTCTGAAGCACAGATTAGCCAAACTTTGGCTAAATTCAGAAGATAAACCTCCACAACTGAAATGCTGTTTAAAACAGCACGTGGTTTGTTGTTACAGTTTCTTTCCAAAAACAGTCTTCCATGGCCTCCTTAGTGCAGCTTCTGCCCATCATTTGGAAGGGGAGAAGTAACCAGGTTTACTGTTCTTAGCAGGTTGGCAAGCACATCTGCATTTTTTTTCTAAAAAAATCCATTTCGTATCTGTGTTGCCAAGGCTCAGCTGGTTGGGACACGTTCAGTGTCGTCACATGTAGGGTCTCTGTTACCCTCCTTTTAGCTCGCTCTGAGCTACCATACCTGCATGCGGGGTCTCAGAGGATTTCCAAAACTGCATCCATTAGGATTTGGGTACTTGGCTGTGTTGTACTTCGTTTTTAACTGTCTCTTGAACACCTCATTAGGGCAGAAACAAGAGCAGCAGATGACAAGTTTGAGGGGTGCCTGCCAGGAAAACAATGAAATCTGGTTGAGAGAGACCTATGGGGACTGTGTTATTTGTGACTCCAGATGTTATGTACAGTTGCAGCCTATTAAGGGGAAATCACAGGATATGAATCTGAAATGGATTTATTTCAAGTATCACTCTTTATACAGAAATAACCAAATAGGTTAATATTACTTAATCTTGTAGTCTTACATGGACATAACTCTGACGTCAACAGGAATTTTGTATGCCTGAAGAGTGAATAAATATGCTGACAGGGATCATTTGAGTACAAAGTTAAGATTTCAGTAAGATTTAGCTACAAATAGCTGGTATTTTAACTAGCTGGATTTAGTATTTACATTTAAAAGAAGGATTTCTGAATTTATCTTCGTGAGACTTTACATCAAAGGAGGCTTGTGCTAAGTCCCCTTGGTCAAATTGAGGTTTAATGCAATATCCCTGTCCATGTCAATTAATATTAAATAGGCCGTAACAGTAAAATACCATCTCTGCCAAGCCGATCATTGCAAGAATGAAGTGGCCCTGCATCATCTGAGAGTGGAGGAGAAAGAACAGAAAGCTCGTTAATATAAATTTGTTCACATAGTGCATTTTAAAGGATTTCTGATTTTATTTGCAGAGTATTGCAGTCATGACAATTTCTGGATTAACTATCCTAACTTGTTGGTTTATAGTGTGAGACACACTTACCTTTACATAGATACTCACCCACAACACTGAATCAGATATTCTTAGAGCTGAGGACAGTTTTAAGCCCAGCAGTTTGCAATTTTCCTTTAATTATGCATGCGATCTTCCTTGGAGTAATTTTAACAGCACGTTCACTGTGTAAGAAAATCAGCCCCCAGTTATGCAAACTGGAGTAGCTCAAGTGGCTCTGGAGGCACTGCTCACTGTGCCGACAGGTGGCAAAACCGCTCCCAGAGTGTTTTGGGAACTTATTGCTAAGTAAAGCACATCAGTTATAGTTCTTTCTGCTGTTAGTGCTGATGGCCTGTGTACATTTTTCCAGGTAAAAGACACCATTGGCTATGACACCCTGGGGCACTGCTTTTTCCTGGAAGACGGGACAGAGCAACGCAATACGTTTCATCACAACTTAGGTCTCCTCACGAGATCGGGGACGATCTTGCCTTCGGATCGCAGCGAGGCGATGTGCCTCGCCATCCGCAGCCACGTCCACGGCAGTTACGTTCCCGTGCCCAGCACCGACTGCACGTAAGTGCTCCGGGAGCTGTAGGCAGGTTTTGCACTGACCTTGTGCTTTACAGCTGGGTCCCAAGGAATGCTGTGGTGAAATTTTTGAAAGGTGCTGTTTGATACTAAATGAAAAGTTTTCCTACTGTTTCTCATTTTAATATAATAATTTAGCTGCATGACTATGTTTCCCTTGTGAAGATACCACCTGCGTGAATCCTAAGTGAGGAATATTTGCTGCTGGTAATTCCTCTCTCTGTTCCCCAAGATAAATATGTTAGAGCACTTTGCTACTTTCTGAATCCCTTTCAGTTCTTTTTAAGTAGGATGTTGAAGACTCCATGAAATCTGTCTGATAAATGCTTCAGCCCTGGTATAGGCTGGCAAAAATATTGCTTACCACAAAGAGAAGTTTTGTCTTTTTTTTTAACCAGGACTGAACTGGGGCTGGAGAATCTAGAGAAAATTGGTAAATAGTATATGAGGGCATGAGTATCTGGAATGCATCAGGAGATTTAGTGAGAATGCAGGGATAACATAAACCCCAGTGAGCATCATTTAACAGTAAACAATATCCTGATATAGCTGGCCACAATTAGCTTTTATTTTTGAGGCTGATGGACTGTAACGTGGACACTTGGGGACCCAGTTATTGGTCTGGTTAGTGTTTGCAAGCAAGAACACCTTTTAGCCAAGGCAATTTGTATTTTCTTGTTTTCTGGAAAAGGATGCAGGAGCCAAACTCAGTGCATAAATAATAAATTAAAACTCTGTTTTAATTTGCATAAATAATCCAACTGAATTAGTTAAAATTACTGTTGCTGAAATACTGAGGCTACGTGTATGGTTAATAACAGATTTATTTTGCACCTATTTAGTGGCTTTGTTAATCCAAAGGAGGGTGGATTCTTGCTTATGTAACAGTTAAGGTGGATAAAAAATGATTGAGATTTTCTGCTCAGAGTGACCAAAATAATTGGTAAGGTCATGAGGAAAAGTTTACTGTATTTTTACATGTGGTCTTTATTACTGCAAAAGATGTTATCAAATTGTTGTGGTTTAACCTGGCAGGCAGCTAAACACCACAGAGCTGCTTGCTCACTCCCCCTGCCCAGTAGGATGAGGCAGTGAACTGGGAGGGGGAAAAAAGGAAAGGAAAACAAAGTAGAATTCGTGGATTGAGATAAAGGCAGTTTAGCAGGACAGAAAAGAAAGGGAAAATAATAATGATAAATAATGATAATAATATAATATAATATACAAAACAAGGGATACAAAATGCAGTTGCTTACCACCCATCAACCGATGCCCAGCCAGTTCCCAAGCAGAGGCCCGTGGCCGGCTTTCCCCCCAGTTTGTGTACTGGGCACAACGTCATATGGATAGAAAATCCCTTTGGTCAGTTGAGCTCCTGGCTGCATCCGCTCCCAGCTTCTTGTGCACCCCTAGCCTCCGTGCTGACGGGGTGAGAAGGGGTGAAGTCCTTGACTTAGTGCAAACACTATGTAGCAAAAACTAAAACATCACCATGTTATCAACATTATTCTCATACTAAATCCAGAACACGCGTTCTGGATGCTGCTAGGAAGAAAATTAACTCTATCCTAGCCCAAACCAGAATACAGACTAAGAGAACAGATGACAATGTTTTCATAGCTATATCTGGCTTCTGTTTGTGCCACTACTGATCTTCACTCTGAAGCAAAAAAACTCCTTACTTGAAGAAATGTCAAATCCTTAATGTCCTGCTTAATGAGCCGTTTGCGATTTGCAAGGACATTTGTTTTGTTTTCCATGTAGAAACTTCATAAATCCATAGAGAATCCCCTACCTCCTGCCATTGCTCCTGCGGTTCCAAAGAACGAATGAGAAGTTCTTTTTTCAGACGATTTTCCAAGGCTGCTTAACTTAAAAAAAAAAGAAAGACATTTCCTTAAACTGCATTTAACAGAGCATGGATTTTGCGTTAACGGTCTCATATAATTTACAATAGGTTCAGCATGTGGCTCCATAAATGAATATGTCTGACATTACTAGATGGTTTCTTTTCCTTAAAGAGTATCATTAAAAGGTTGTGTGGAGTTTTAAAGTCAATGGGAGAGTTGTGGCTCAAGTCCAGTGCAGTGCTATGAAAATGTATCCTTTCCTGTTTGGTAACTGCTTAGGATCATTTTGATTTTGATTTTTCAGGGCTGTCAGCACGTTCTGGATTGCAAATCCAAACAACAACTTAATAGAGAATGCAGCAGCTGGTTCTCAGGTAAAATCATTTATTGGCAAGAGCTATGCTTTGCCTCCAGTTTTCATATATTCTATTCTATTTGATGTCATTAGCGTGAGGCAAATGAATTTTTAATAAGCTGTTGTAAAATCTGGATATGTGTTTCTGCAACCTTTGTTAACAACAAATATTTGCCTACGGGTCTCACGCTGATTTCTCTCACAACTGTGACTGGAAATGGTGTGTGACATCGCGTAGCAAATGTTGATTTTTACTAGTGGTTAATAGTTAAATGCCCAATAAAATTTTATATATATATAAGTAACATATACTCTCTCCTTGTTATCTCTGATGTTTACCCAAATTATGTTAGTCTTCAATATGCCTGGATAGAGAAGGCTACATTTTCTAATAAACCACCTGATTTGCACCCACAATATATGCCTTTTTAAAACTCATGGTGCATTCCAAAGGGTAAGTTGGGAGGTATAAGAGTATAGGCTGGTGTGTATCCCCTGGGACTCACACGTTTGACAGGCTCAGGTTAGAAATCTGACCGGCACAGTGGGAAAGCCTAAGTCCCCAGGACAACCTTATCATTAATTGTAACATCCCATTTCTCAGACCTCCGTTTGTGTCTTTTAGGATGTCGGGATATGGTACATCTTCCACCGTGTTCCCACTGGACAGTCCGAGGGACAATATCCAGAGGGACAGGCTGAACATACCCCCTTGGGAGTATTTTACAACAACCGAGTCCACTCCAATTTCAAGGCACGTTGGATGATTTTTATACATTTCTATCAATATAATAGAATGCCATAGGGCTGACTGTCTGTGGTGCTCCAAAATCAAATAATTGGTGGTGTCTTACATTTTGATAAAAGTCTTTTAATACTATATCAAGACACAATCAACTTTTAGGAGTGATGCTCTTTCTAATGGTTAAAGAGGGAGCTGAGCAGAATGGGGATCCCATTTGAAGCACTTGAGTTGAGTGCCTGTGTTAGAGGGGATGTGCCTAGGCCATAGGTACACCTAATACTAAGTGAGATTTAAGGAATGACAGACAGGACACTGAGCGCTGCTGTTGACCACAGTGGTGTAAGGCTGTAGGCGGATGAGCAAAAGTTGTTTGTGCTAGGGCCTGCTCATCACCTTTGAAAAACGAGATTGAAAATTCAAGGATAATTCCAAGAAAAACTTTCCCCTGGATATACTGTTGACATGAAAACATTACCTGTAAGC
The DNA here is from genome assembly GCF_000703405.1 of Apaloderma vittatum. Lineage (NCBI taxonomy): Eukaryota > Metazoa > Chordata > Aves > Trogoniformes > Trogonidae > Apaloderma > Apaloderma vittatum. The sequence goes on from NW_009711838.1 coordinate 9,348, forward strand.
TATAAAAAACATTTTAAACTTATTTCTTGGGATTCTAGATCAAAATCAGTGCTATTCTCTGTGCCTTGCATGTTTTACATCTTGGTGCATGACAGCTGCTGCCCTAGCCCAAAGCCTTTAAGTTGACTAGAGCAGCTCATGTTCTCTTTTCACTGTCAAGGGACTCGTCACTATTGAAAGCTTTACTTCTTAACAACACTCTTTTTCCAAAAAGTTACCGAGAGTTGGCAGGGTCCCTCCTTGCTTTTTGCAAGGGAGAGAGAGTGGGAGTTCAGTGCCTTGCTCCGGGTCAGAAGACAGCCCAAGATGCTGATGCATAACATATGGCCGGGCAGTCTCTGTCCTGACTCCAGCCACCCTGTGCTAATGTCACGCTGAGCGGTGCCAAGTGACATCGAAAGGGAATGGAAAGCCAGGGCTGCAGGCGCTTGCTGTGCCTGCACACACTGGCTGTCCATGCTCATTGATAAAAATCTGAGATCTCTGGTCTCTGTTGGGCACTCTGTTAAAGTAATTGGAGTAGTGTGTGTTTTCAGGCTGGTTTGTTTATTGGAAAAGGAGTAAAGACAACGAGAGCCAGCGCAGAAGATCCCAGAGAGTATCTCACTGTCGATAATGCCAGGTGAGCACATGCTGTATGGCTAAGTATTTTGGATAGTTGTATTGCTTCTTGGCTTCTGCATTGTACTTAGCAGATCATTAATGCCTCATTATGGCTGCAGCAGCTGAAAAAAACCAAAAACCTACACAAGCTATCTCTGATGTGCAGAGGCAAATACTTCATAGCTATGCACTGAATTGTTTGTGTTATTGCTGACCAAAAACGATACACACGCGCTTGAGGTTATGAGGACTAAGCACTGAAGCACGTGCAAGCGGAGACAGATCCCATTAGTCCATTAGTGGGTTTGTAAACTCCCAACATTTCTTATTAATTGCTTAGAAGAACTTAGATCTGAAAGATGATGTAAGAGATTGCTGAGAGTGGTCTGGGATTAATAAGGAAAATAAAGTAGCCTCAAAGCTTTTTGTCAGCAGCTGCTTTTAAAATCTCTGAGCGAGCTTTCACAGAGTGGCAGCAGGTAAATTAAGGCCAGTTTCTCACTCGCTGCCCTAAGTGAGGAGATTGTGGCAGAAATCAGCCACGGCTTCTGGTCAACCCTTGGCTTTTTTCCTCTTCTGTCATATCCTATCAATGCCTCATGTGATGCTCCAGGGTGGCTGAAGAAAAAGGGTGACTTTGTGGGCTTCCCTAAAAGGTCATCTCCTTGGGCACTGAGGAGGTATGTCCCTCAGTCCATCAGCTGGAACAAGTAGGAGGTCAGGGTAGACAGGAAAAGCAATGGTGATTTTTTTTTTTTTTTCCCCCCAAACACAACACAGATCTACAATTAACAGTCAGCATGGCAAGAAACAGCCTGCAAGTAATTGAGAACTGCCCTGGTTCCCAGGGCGAATCCTTTTTTTCAGATGACAGCTTCTCTTTCAGCAGAGACAGAAGCATATGGAGTTCTGGCCTGTAGATGCAAGGAAAGCAGCTCCAGTTACTCTGTTATCTTTGCTGAATGAAATTCTTGAAAGTGCCTAATTGATTTTCTAGCATCAGTCCAGGGTTTCTCAATGGGCCTTGTAAGGACAATTACAGAAGGACCCAAGTGACTTGGGAGAAATGTTTTCTCTGCCTCTGAATCACACTGAATCAAATTAAGGGGTAGCTGTGGGCCCACTGAAATCTGTTGAGAAATTGCCAGTTGGTATTATTTGAAACAGAATTTCACCCTTATGAATGTTTCTTGCTTTTTGATTTGTGACAGATGAAATCAAGCTAATAGCCTGACTCTGATCCAGAGCATATTGCTTCTTTAGGCCCAAACAAGGTCTGTTGCTATGTCTCCTGTGCCCCTTTAACTAAGCTCCTTGCTCCAGGTTTCGCCCACATCAAGATGCTGATCCTGAAAAGCCACGAGTTCCTGCTGTGATTGATGGTCTTATTGCTTTTAAAAATAACGACCATGGGGCCTGGGCCAGGGGCGGCGACATTATTTTCCGCAACTCAGGGTAGGTTACTGTAATTACATGTTATATTGTTCCCCTTGTGGCAGACATAAATAGGTCTGTAGGCCAAATTCACTGCAGACATTTCTCATAATTTACACCGATGTGTTTCTTCTGTCCCAGGTTTTCAGACAATGGAATTGGACTCACTCTGGCAAGGTAATTTCTTAAAATGGACCTTCTTATTCTTTCTTCCCAATGTAACGGGTTCAAGAATGGATGCTGAGGCACTTCCCTGGTAATTGCTGGAAGACACGAGAAAGCCTCACGTTTCCCTCACAGACCACATCAAGTCTTCCCTGTGCAGCCATTAATACAAAGAGCAATTTTGCCTTTCCTTCTCTTTGCCTCAGCGTGTTTGGGGAATACATTGTAATTGCTGAATATTTCCTTTTGGAGGCTAGGTCCTGAACTGGTAGACTAAACATTTGGCTCCGCATTGGGGAAGACTTTTCTTCTGCTCTAGCGTGGTGGAGCAGTGCTGCTCATAGCACCCATAGGGTGACTGGGATGGTCCCACGTGGTGGCAGAGCAGGTCTCCTGCCTCATCAGTTGGTGCCTACCATGCTACTGCTGCTCTAATCTCAACCCCTCTTGCAAAAGACCCGCAAAAATAAACCGCGTCCAAAGCCCACTGCAGGCAATGACAGTCAGTGATATCTAGCTTTTACTTCAGGGATGTAGCTAAAAATTTATAAAGCAACTCCTCAGTACTGAGAATTTATATATATGTAGGGTAGGGCTCATTTTACCCAGACTAAATTACCTGTGTTACTGATGCCTGAGCACTAAGCTGCCTCGGCACTAACTTGCTGGTTTCTAAAGAGGTTTTAAAGCAGGCTGTTTTACTGGTGCATGCACTTTTTTCCCAAATTAAGAAAGAAATTCTGTGGTGTCTGTGGTGTAATTAAAGTGTTAATTAATCAGCTGTACTGTGCTGCATAGTTACCTGATGTTTCTTTGCTTGTAGCGATGGGACTTTCCCAACAGATGAAGGCTCCAGCCTGGAGGTTACATGCTCCATTTTTGTTGGAGAAAGCAGCAACTTTGGCTCCCAGGGAGGCCAAAACAGCTACTGGGGAAAAGGGGCAAATGGAGAATACAGAACACTGCCCAGAAACAAGTGAGTTGTTTTTCTGCCATTTCTTCTTGGCGGTAGTGTAAGCTAGAAGAAAAGCCTCAGGAATGAATGTGACTACCAACGAGTAATTTACACTGGATGTTTAAATTATTGTAGAGGCCAGAAATAATAAGCATCTGAATAAACTCACTCTTCAGGCCAACAGCTCTCAGAGCATTCTTGACTGAATGTGTTTGATTTAATTCTCTGCTTAATTTATTAGTCACCGGAGAATGGAATAGAGAGTCTGAAAGATACCAAATGGCTTTTGTGTAGTGCCTCAGTAGCACAGCATCGAGCTGATGGCACAGCTCCCATACACCCTGCTGCCATCCCTCCTGCCAGCATAGCTGGGCAGACATGGCCGGTCTGACAGAGGAGAAACTGCTTTTCATTATGCATCTTCTCTTTCAATATGTAGGTTATTTTCTGTTTTGATAGTGGCACAGCTTCCTGCCTAACAACCATGGTGCCTACCCATATCTCCATAGCAAGGTGTACTTCCCCCAGCCTAAGTTCTACCCTAATGTTTGTTTTCGGTGATGCTCACCAGTTATTAAACCCTCTATGAGGAATATAAAATTAAGTAATAAGCAGTATGCAGCAGGCATGACACACATGCAGCCCTAAATATACATGTAGATAATCTCAGAGGTCTTTTTCAGCCTTTATGATTCTATGTTTCAGCCATAGGTGACGCAAGAGAGAGATCTTTGTAGGACAGCAATAATTACTCAAGCTATCCTCAGTTACATTGGTGTTGTTGTTATTTTAATTGCAATTGCAAGAAAGCTCATTTGCAGTTCAAACAAGCTCTAATAATCTGTGATATTGTTAAACAATGTACTTTTGGAAAGGAGCATGCCAAAATGTCTGATATCTGTCGTTTTATTACTCCATAGTGCAAAACGGGGTGTAGGAGTCATACCAGACACAGCTACTGGGATAACAGCTCTGGAGGTCAAAGAATAATTTTTTGATCAATAAACACTGTTTGTGCCTTGTGTTTCCAATTGGCAACTGGAGCCAACCAGTAAGAAAAGACTTCAGGGCTGGGATAGAAATCGGGGTTTCAGTGACCCCCAGGCTGTAGAGAGCCTGTATGCCATATGCTGCCCTTAATTGTGACTTCAGTGGTGTTTCCTTCAACACTGAAGTCTTGACAATACGTCCATGGACTCATACTGCAGAAATCACATTTTCTATATGACGTTCTTTGGACTAGGTCCTAGGGATCTTGTGTGAAATAGGTTGTAGGGAGAGGAGAAAATGTGCTGCACTACTTGCTACTTACTTCTGAGGAGATGCCTCCAGGAAGTCTGATTGACATAATTTTTTCAATCCTGCTGATGTTTTCCCGAGAAACCTGTCTGCCCTGGAACAAGGAGCCTGATGACAATGCTGCCACACAACCCTTTGGGTCTTCCTCGTAGTGATGAACTCCTGGGTGGCTGGGGACAAGGATTTTGAACTGCTTTACCCCAGCTTACAAGCCTTAGGCAAGCTTACGAGTAATTTTTATTGTTGGCTCATAAGCCTTATCCTCTAGAGGATGTTCAGAGTTTCATCTCTCGTTAATTGTGATGAGTGTCCAAATCCCAGTGTGGGAAGAGGAAAGGTGGTTTAGTTACTTGTTAATGTCTTTCTTTGCCTTCAGGAGAAGACTCAGAGTTTGCCCAAGCTTCTAACACATGACTATGCTTGTTTATAAATCTCACAGGACATTCCCTATTCGTGGATTTCAGATTTATGATGGGCCTGTCAGGATGACAAAATGCACTTTCAAGAAGTTCACCCCGACTCTTGACAGATACTCAAGTGCCATCGGGTTCTTCATGAAAAACTCCTGGCAGATAAGCCCCCAGAATAATGTGTCGCAGGTCCTGATGGAGGAAAGTGTGAGTAAGAAAAGCAGAAATGAGTGCTACTAGATGTGCAAGTTTTTGAAGTTTTTAAAAGTGGTGAGAGATCTGCTGTAGTGTTGTATGTTACGTTGGTGCACACTATTAATTGATTTTGCAACACTTTTTGGTTTTAAGCTCATTTATAAACCAGTAAAATGTATGACACCTAATGCCTGAGCAGACATACATTAAAAAATCTGCGTTAGAAGAAGATTTTGCCTTGTAAGCAGAAGAACCAGAACACTGCTCTTAGCTGGTGCAGCATTACCAGCTTATTTATACTGAGGACCTGGTGAGGACCTGGCCTCAGAGGTTGAGAGGGACACAAAGAAGATGTCAGGAGACAGTAAGCTCCAATACAATTCTTGCTCAGAAATAGCAAATGGACTCAAACAAAGCCATGACCCAGTTTCTGGGGTCAGCAGTGAAATTCCTGTTGAGCACAACAGGGACTTCGCTTGAACAGTGACAGCAGAATGGGGCTCTGTATCTCTGCCTTGGCAGGAGCTGTAGGATGCTGAGCAATTCCAGTCCTTGTCCTGAATTCCTGCAGGGATCATGGCCCTGCACGCTCGGCTTGGGAAATGATAGATTCCACCTGGCTCACTCCCAGGGATCATAACCTCTCGGCTTTTTCAAACAACGTCCGTGCTTGTTAGGGTGTCCATGAACTGTAGTAACTTTGGCTTGAGGTTTGGCTTTATCTTGAGGAAAATTTCCATTGCTCTGGGATTGACCAATATCACTCCTTCTGGCAAGCAGTTAGTTTATCTGTCCCCTCTCTGGTACGCTTTGGACCAATGCCAGGAGGGTATTTCACGAAAGGATGATGCTGAATGCAGTCACTTGACTGCTCCTCTAAAGAAAACGCAGTTCCTGTGCATTTCAGTAAAGAGATATCAGTTACCTTAGATGCCTGAGGGAGCTTTGGAACAAGAATGAGGACTAATTTGCTGTACCTTCTTTATGTCCTCCCTTGCGGAAGTGGTTCTAAGATGGTCATGGTGAACACAAATGGGAAAATCAACCTGGGACTGGGGAGAGGAGCTTAGAGAAAAATGTGTGATAAAACGGTTTGATCAGTGGAATGGGGAGAGTGTGGAAATTTTCCTCCAGAAATGGCTGTAGCGCTCTGTCCAACAGAATGGTTTCAGATAGATGGTATCTGTGCACATTAGCAAAGGAGATGATTACATCTTGAATGGCTGAAAATGCAGCTCTTTAGTACAGTCTCACTGTTTGGGGCCAATGAGCCTGTTAAATATCCCAGCACTTTTTGTCTGAGAAGCAGTTAGTACTGTAACACCTCTCAGATTTGAAATCTTCAAGCTAAAAATAGTCAGAAGACTTACTAAATACTTCTGCAAAGCAGATGAAAGTAGTACAGTGTCAGCCTATTACAAAAAACCCTAATGTCATTATTCCAATAATTATTTTTGTATGTACATTTCCAAGAAATATTAATTTCTGAAGTTGATATTTTGCCAATTTAAAAACCATTTGTGTTTGTAGCCACCTGCAGCCCCGCACTTTTCAGTTTGATTCTGTTTTATCTGGAATGAACCCAGATGTTCTAAATCTGATTTCAGACTTGAAGGACCAGTGTTAGTTTACTGTTTTAGTGCTAATTGCTACATGGGACAATATGTCTTTGACTAGTTAAGATAGAGTCTGTAGACTATTTTAATGAATTTTCCTTCTCCAGGCTTCATTTTATTACTTTTTAAAGGGTAGCTAAGTACTAATTCCCTAAAGAACAACCATTTTGCAGTTGTTTTATAAGAAGAAATTAAACATTACTGCAGGTTGTATAGTGATGACAAAACTATTAGTCATGCTGAAGGAATAATTGTATAATTAATCAGACTAATCAGCAGATTGGTTAGACAAGGAAATAATACAGCCAGTCAGGTCATGTTTAATTCCAGCATAAAAATAACAGTCAAGTAGAACTGAAGACCTAAGCATTATGCTCCACAAAAACTATTCTAGTTGACTTTCTGTTGGGAAACCTAAATCTCACATATTTAAAATGTCCATGCATTTACCAATAGCAACGTTATTGCTAGGCTTGTTTGTTTGTTTTAAAAAAGGTGCTTTTTAAAAGTTATTCCAAAGCAGTGGAAGCAGTAGTTGGTCTTAGCCCAGCTGAGGCCTTGACTGCTGGTTGTGGTCTCCTGTAGCTCTTGGTCAGTCAGTAGGGCTTGGAGAGCGCAAAAAAGATGGCCCAAGCCCAGAACAGAGCCATGTCCAAACAAGACACTTGTGAATCATTTCTTAAGAAGACCCGACATATCACTTTTTAGTCGTAAAATAGCAGTCCATTCATCCCTCTGTCCTTTTCTGCAATCTCCTGTAGAGTGAGGTGAGGAGCGAGAGGTTGTGCATGACCTTTTGGGCTCCCATGAACAAGGCCCCCTCCAGGTGGTGCAGAAAACTCACAGACTGTCGTCTCAATTCACATCCATTGCTAACAGTCCCTCCTGTTGTTTTTTTCCCTGCAGCCAGGAGCTTAGGCTAGATTCAAGCCTCTTCTACTCCTAGCACCTCTGAAATTACTTGTGCCAAAGAAATCCAAGTGGTCTGTGTCGAATGGCTTTGGGGTCCCCAGAAGAACTCAGAGGGCTCCTGGCTGTGGTCCTAGTGACTCCCGTGGGTCCTGCCCGGCTAAGAGATGTTGCCTTTACCATATGTAGCCCATGTTGTCTTAGTGCTGGGTTTCTGCATCAGAACAGAAGTTTGCAAACAGTTCACAATGGGGAAAAAGAAAAGCAAGCACTGAGTAAAAGTACAAGTGTTATCCCCTAAAAAAGAGGGCAGGAAAAACAACCCCAAACCTGATTGTAAGGAGACCAAAGGGAACTTGCAGGGTGAGTGCTCGCATCAATCCTGCAGAGTAAAAGCTGTGTGAGAAAGTACCAAGTCCTTGGGTGGTACTCACCTAACTGGCATCTGTCAGGTCCACCTGTCAGGCTTCAGACAAGTAATTCAAGTAACTTTTGTACCACATCCTGCCCACGTTGTCCACACCTAATGTCTGAACAGTAGTGTGGGAACCAGACATGACCTGTCTCTGCACCCTCTTCCAGCTCATTCCTAGCTCCTCATGGGCACGCCTGATGAGCTGAGTCTTTGTTCAAGTGAGCTCCATTAGGAAAAAAAAAAATGTTGCCATAGCTGTAACTGAAACTTGGTGCATCCCTATCCCGCAGTGTACAAAAGTAAGGTAACCTTGAGACTTATAAAAAAAGTGATGCTGCTCATTAACATTTCCATTTCATTTCTGACTTTCAGAGTTTTTAGAGGAGAAGGTTAGACAACTGATTAGCGCTAGCACCAAAACTGTCTGCTGCTGGATAGAGACACTGAGGAGTGTTAATCAAAAGTAAGCTGTACTGACTGTGCCTTCATTTTGAAGTACAGCTGCCTTTGTTCTCTTCCCCAGTGAAGTGCACGTTTTCATATTCAGCTCCAGAAGTGCACTGTCACAAAGTATTTATAACAGAGCTTTGAGCTGCAGCACAGTGTTTACATTTTTTTAATATCTCCTCTTATATAAATTAAAATGAAAGAAAAAAAACACCATAACTTTTGGGATCCTTCTACTATGCCAAGTAGCCTTCTGGGCTAAAATTTCCCGTGATGCAGTAAGACAAAGTTTTAAAAACACTCAAAAATACACTTAAATTTCCATGTGTTTGAGCCTCCTTTAAATGAGACTGCTTCAGGTGTTTGTTTATGAGACTCAGACAAGAACGTGGCATAAAAATGGTTCTAGGCTCTAATCTAATTTTAAAGGAATAAAGACTTTTATTCTGCATGTAATTCTTGCTGCAGTGGTCATTCTTTTTAAGCCAATGGGACTTTCCATCTAACTTAGAATCACAATGACCCTCCTATTCTCTTAAGCTGGTCTGTTTATTGCTGTTAAAATAAAGCCTTTGAAGCCCTTAGTAAACTTGCAGCCTAATCCTGCTCACCCTAATTCTTGCTCATGTGCACAGTCCAATTAAAATTAGTTGGGCTAAATGGAACAAATTACAGTCCTCTGGGTCAGTGGGATCCAGTCGCTATTTATGCCATCAGCTTTTATACACATCAATGCAGGATTCATTCAGAGTGCTTGACCTGGAGTAATTATCTTCTTGATTACTTCAGAGCTTAATTGTCACATACTGTAATAATTTTCCTGGACACATTAAATATTCTGTGCTTTTTTCTGAATGTCTACAATTTCCTTGTTTTGCTGGGTTTTCATATCAGGACATATTCTTCTACTAACTAGCGAAAAAATCCTCAGGATAGAGCTATGCATAATAAGGATGATGCTGCTTCCTGTTACTTCTCTTTTCTAAAAAAAAATTCTTCAGAGGATGTATTAGAACGTGCATGAGAGCCAATTGTGAGAATTTCTGTCACTTTTATGATCTTCATAAGGTTTTAGGGGGAGCAATTAGAAAAAAATGGCACTCACAGAACCGCTTAGAACAATCTTTGAAAATGTATGCAAAATTTCACCAAATATCTGGTAATTTTTTATTTATTTGATCACAACTGTGATATTTCTCAGTAAATTTCATAATCTTCCAGTACTTCCTTACCCTTTGAGTCATCCTCTGCCCTTTGCTACCACACAATTTATTGTTGTGTGATTTCAAGTAACACATGGTTGTGTGCGTATGTTTCAAACAACCAAAAGTGTAATTTTTGTGAAAATATGTCCTGGGATTAAGGAATGAGGGGGGAAACCAACACAATTGGAAATCTTCGAAATAGATGAGGCAAAGCAAAACTCTTTACTCAGACAATAGAGCTTTCTAGTTCTAGCTGTATCACTGTTTTGGCTGTTAAAACATTGCAAACCCAAGTCCTTATTGGTAATTTTTCTTCTTATTTTCTCCTGCCAGGTTGGCCTGAAAGTGTTTTTTGGCAGACCAGGCCAGTGGTTTGGAAACAACGATAACGACGGTGACAAAACATCGATCTTCCACGATCTGGACGGCTCGGTGACAGGGTACCCAGACACATTCATAGGCAGAGTGGACAACTACTTGCTCCGTCACCCTGGGTGTGTCACCGTCCCAAGCTGGAACGGGGCAGTGTGTACCGGGAAATTCGCCCAGGTAACGGGGTGTGACTGCAGGCAACGACATCAGGTGTGTTGGGTGGGTATCCTCAGAGAGTCTGCTGAGGGGTGGTGGAGTGAAGCCTGCTCAGCATAAGAGGTGAATAATAACTTGGGTATAATTTTATCTGTCGCAGTTTTATCTGCCTAATTCCGAGGACCCAGTAAAGCTCCTCCTGTGTAGCAGCCTACAAATTATGGTGGTGAGGAGCCCTGTCCTTTCCTATTGCCCACAGGAAGCTGGAAGCTGGAATTGATTTTGGGAAAAGCTTTTGGTGTGTTCTAGCTCTTGCTTGCTGGCATTTACCCACTCTGTCATGGGGCCCTAAGTGGATAAGTCTGGTGAATCAAGTTTCAGTAATGGAAGGTGTTACTTCTCTGGTACATCCCACTGTGGACAGGGTGGTGAAATGAGTGTTTGAGACAAATTCACACTTATTTCTCATCCAGAAATCAGTGGCTGAGGGATGGTTGGTCTTAGGCTAGGCTGGTCTTAAACCTTTGTTGCAGTTGTCTTTAGCAGACTTGAGTTAGAGACTTTACCTGAGACGTCAGCAACTTTGTAGAAAGGGCTGCAGATCCCAGGGAACCTTTCAGTAAAAGAGGAAAATTGTAAATAGAGGGGAAAACATGACCTCAAAATCAGATTGTGGTTCATTGTGTGTTGCGCAAATTTTAACAAGACCTTGGTGTGTGAATAGAGCATGCTGTAAATACATGACTCAGCACAGCTTTCGCAGTCACCTGTAAAAGAGCAGACAGCTCTCCTTGCTCCCCCACTTCTAAAATACATTAATGTATTTACCAAAAAGGTATGTGGGCCTATTTTAAAGCTCCAGTTAGTTGGACATCTTGCCAAATGTCCTCTCTCCTTGGGCTGAAAAAGCCAAAGCTTAAGGCTGTGTGTGGTGGATGGCGCACACAGCGTCACATGGTTTGGGGTTGGAGAGTGGGTACTGGGAGCCCTCATGCAAGATGTGGCTTTTGGAAGGACCATTATGTCCTTCTGACCCCGAGAACAGCCCTGCACACCAAGCTAGACTCCTGGATTTTCCACATTGAGAGATTTCTGAAGGTGCTATCTCTACGGCTTCTCTGACGTGTAGCCATATGTGGGCTCGCACTTCCGCAGTCAGACACAGCACTCTGCTGCCCTTTCCCCAGGGAACTTTTTGCATGAAACTTTTAGGAATGCGGTTATCTTTGAGACCTCTATGCCTACACAATACTTGAACAGTCAAATCCAAATTATGCGTGTCTCCTTAAGCTAAAAAAAAAAAATTGTATGCATTTGCTTTAGTTGCACAGCAGAGAGCAGGAGTTGCTATTTAAGTGTCTAGACACTGGACGTGCGGCCCTCGGTTTGCTCTTGAATAGGCAGAAACAGGATTGCACTCCTACAAAACACTCCCATTCAATTAGGGTTTTGTCCTTGGCGCTTAATTTTGCTCAGTGTCTCTAGAGAAATGATCCTCTCTGCTCTGGCAGCCTAACAGTTAAATTCAGAATTGTCAACAAGTAGGCATTTATATTTTTATTTCTATTAATACCTTCCTGGTTATGGCACTCGACATGGTGAGGCAGTTTTTCCACCATAGAAAATTTCTTTGGCTAGGTTTAGGCAAGCATAAACATTTGCTTCTCTGGGATCTGTTACCAGCATTTTTCAACTAATCAGCATCCAGCAGGATGAGTAAAGTTCATATTAAATGCTTCACTTTATAGGTTTTGGGTAGGGAAATATATGTATGTACAGGGTAGGAAGAATTGGTCCCATGCAGCAGAGTTTAGTTTAATTTGGAGGGTGTAATTGTTGGAGTATTTCAGCTTTACCCTGATTCTCAGCACTTTGGCTAACTGCTGAGTTGTTTGTCTGCTAAATTCGGAGTGTCATACTTCAGATCAAAAGCCTAAAAGAGTGAATCCAGTTATGGAGAAAGATGATTTGCTTTGATCTTAGCAAGTCTATTACAAAATCTGTTTTTCTTTTCCTTTTCATGTAGCTCTGGTAGAGAAGAACTTTTATTCTTCCCTAGCGCAAGCAGGTGAAAATATCCTTTTAGTTCAAGGAAACAGTGATTCCTACATTACTGCTGAACTGAGCTCAAGATTGTCAGCCTAGGGATGGGCTACTTGGCGTGGAAAAGCGAGGTCCAAGTTCTTCAGCTAGCATAGCAGCCAAATCCTTTCCGAGCAAAGTGCCTGCCTGGAGTTTAGTTAGTTCAGTTCTCCTTCATTTCTTTCACTTTTCATGCTGCTCTTCTCCTGGATGTAATTTGCCCAGGAAAGGAAGTGCCTCGGGAAAACCAGCTCCTCTGGTGACATTTCCAGCTCCACAAAATCCTGGGGACAGACTTTCCTGAGGGTGTTTTAATCTGGCGGCTCAGTTTGACATTCCCACCTTCCTATGGTTGGTTCATGGCACTTCCTTCTTGCTGTCTCCAAGACACATCATGCCACCTTCCCATGTGGCGTCCAAGACCTTCCTTCAGCAGCAAGCACTAAGAAATGCCGTGTGCTTTGGCTCCAGTGTCGCCTTTTGCTCCTAAGGAAGGGTTCTGGGAGCAGCTTAAAATCATAAAGTTTACACAAGCAAGAACTATCAGGTCTCTTTATCTCCCCTTTTGATTCTGGAGCCTGTAGGGCTGGTGTTGTCCAAACAAGACCAACCCCTTTGCTTTTTAATGACAGCTGGAACTCTCATGTTGTAATGTAAATAAAATGAGGCTTTGAGGAAGAACACTAAATAGAGGGAGACTCACAGGAAAATCATAAGAGTTGGCAAGACCACATCTTCTGGCAATCTCTGTGAGTCACTCGCAATCCGTCAGCAGGGCGCTGAGGTCCTCAGTGTTCCATCAACCTGACTCTCGGCTCTTGCAAAGCCCAGTAATAAAAGAAAAATATAGGGAAAAGCTCACCCCATAGTTCTTTTCATGTAGGTGCATGAGATTTCCACGACACTGAACTGATGATTCCTCAACACCCGCATTACTTGTTGAAATGTAAATGAGACTCCTAAACCATTCCAGACTTTTATATAACTTATAAGACAAGTGCTTTGGCTCCCACTGCTTGGTTGAAGCTGTGCTCTTTCTGCTTTTTTGCAGACTTCACAGCAACTCATCAGGAGATGCTGTGAAACTTCTCTTTTTTGGTATTAGTCTTTATTAAAATAAGCAGAGTTTTTGGCAGTATGTTCTATTTTCTTTTATAAGCTTTAAAAGGTGTTAGACAGTCATAAGAGACTGCCACATAGCTAAATTAGTGTCAGGTTTGAATTAACAAAAAAAATGATGCCTTGCTATTATAAAATGCTTTAGGAAATGCTGTTGATTTTTCACCAGTTCACTTAGTCACTGCCTTCCTGCAGATGGTTGAAATAGAAATTATTCCACTTCTATAAACTCTATTCTTGCAGTAGATGTTTCCAATTGCTCCAATCCTGCGTCTCCAAGTTCCATATCTTCAACTGGTGGTGTGTACTCAGCACCTGGGTATCTGGTTTTGGAACTGATGCTTCTAAATGTAAAGCAAGAGATGCAGCAGGTAGCAAACAGTGCTTTTCTAACCACGGGTAAAACTGTACAATCCCAAGGTACTTGTGATGCTTGAGGATTGTCCACACCTCCCAGACTGGGAAGAAGGAAAAGCCTCCAAGCTATTTGTCAGCTAATGGTATCTGTATTGGGACAAAGAGCTCCACTTTGACCTCTGATGTACACCAATGGAAAATCAAAGTAGTTTTGCCAATGTCAGTAGCATCTTAGCATACCTTAGAGAAAGAAAGACTTTTTTTTTTTTTTTCTGGAAGAATTTTAACATCTTCACTTGGAAATTTCATAGAGAAAATGTTTTGTCCTGGGAAATTAGCATTTTCTGAACAGTCAAAGAAACACAAGGGGAGAAGGTATGTTTTAAACTTCTCATGTTTAGGGTATTCTACCTCAGCTTGACAGCTGACAGCACAGCAGGACAAAAACAGTGTTAAAGAAACTAGACAGCAAGCAAACCTTTTCTCAGAAACCAAGATTTTCGGTTCCAGTACTTTGCATGTTGCTTATCTTCATACTTGCTATCCAGTTGAATAGCAGATCCCTCATGAATTGCAAAAGAACTTATCTTCTCAGTTTCACAATCTACTTGGGAAAATTGCCGTGTAAGCACAGGGAAATCTGACACATCTTTTTAGCATGAAGTGTTAAGCAGCTAAAATGACAACTATGTCCATTAAGCCATCTAGGCAAGTAGAAGGCTCATGTTTTATGATGTTTTAACTAGTTGTTCTTCTGCTACATTAAGCTGTCACCACTTCTCATATTTAAAGTATCTTTATGACCCACTTTCTTCTCTTATATGTTTTGATAGAGCTAACCAAAATTATGGAGGTCTTGCTAAAGAAGATAGATTTTTCATTTTAGGAAAAAACCTTATCTTGTTACTCTCTCTTTCGCTCCCATTCACAAGTGTTTTGCCCCTGCAGATGTAGATACAAGTAAGAAAAGTGATAAATGTTGGAGTGCGTGTAGGCCGTGCATAGCACTCTTTTTCTCTTTTTTTCTCTTTTGACATAAATACCTTAAAGTATATAGGGTTGTAGTTCTTCATAGTAAGTTAGGAACTTTGAGAGCTCATTTAATGTATTTCCTTCCTTTCTTAGCTTATTTTATCATTGGTGCATTTGATTTTGTAGTAAGTGCAGAGCAGCTACCACCTTGACGTTCTGTGCTGGTTGGAGAGACCTATTAGAAGGCAATAAGGTCAAAGTTTACAGTAACAGGGCAGAAACTCTTGCTTCTTATCCAGAAAGACACAAGTGTGCTATTATTTTGCAGTATCAGAGTTCGTTCCAATTGTGCTTTGTCAGCAAATGTTGTTTTGATTGAGAACGATTAATATGTTGATGAGATTTTAGGTCTAAAGGGACCTTTACTCACCTGCTCTGACCTCAGGGCTTCCCCATTGGGGTAGGGACAAAGGAGACTGAAATGTGGTTTGTTGCAGTGCATGTTGCTGACTTTCCAATCACGGTTTGAATGTGAAGGGAAAATAAGTTTTCCTCCTTGGTTTCATAGATAAAAAAGGTCTTCTATCAGACTGAAAAAATAATTTATTCTTCCTTTATACGTCAGGAATAAGCAAACTGGCTGCTGCTCAGAGATTGTTGGGAGTGAATTACTTGATCAATACTTTCAGCCATGAGGAAAGGTTTCTGCTCAATGCAATTTGAGGATTCACTTTAATCTTCAAGGGTCTGCAGATGCCACTCAGGATATGTTCTCATCATTGAAGTGCAGTGATATGAAAGGAGGAATGGACTGAATATCCAAGAAACATTTACAACCACTTTTGGCTTACTTCTTTGACATGAGACATGCATTTTTAGCTTGAGCATTCAGCAGAAGGCTACTGAATTCAGGGGTGAGGTGAGGGTTAAGCAGAGATGACCTGTCTTGTGGAGGTCCTGAGGAACAAAAACTCAACACCAAGAGCAAAGTTCTTCTGCGCGTGAAACTAGGAGCTGAACTGGCTGGAAACCACAACTGAAATAAGCCCCTATAAAAACCAGTAAGAAATAGTCTGGCTTTGCAGACTGTGCTTTCAATCTGCATAGACAAGAGGAAGAGAAGTGGATACAGAGATTTGAGAGGCCAAGGTCTCATAGCCCTTCATTAGAAGGCAGATTTCCTGGTAGATGGAGTCTCACCTTGCTACTAGTCTGGGCTGTGCTTGTATGTGTGTCTGCAGTTAAGAGACTACTGCCTACATTTTGGTCTATCTCAAAGACAGAAACTGAGTTTAAAAATAGTTTTTCTGGGTGGATGCTCCTAATAATATTGCTGGATAATAATTTTACTGGTTGGAAGCTTAAACATTTTTGAGCTAACATAGATTTTTATGTTGGATGCTCTTGATGCAAAGAGCACTATTCTACACTGTAGGAGAGTGAAGGAAGCAGGATTATAGGTACCCTCACCTGTCCTCAGTGCGTTTGAAACCCTTCAGGGAATATGACAAGCTGTCTGCTGCAGCCCTGCGTGCTGAGACAGATTTGTATGACTGGCTGTGCATCTTCCTTTTGCGATGGAATTTCACGTGGAGGGAAGCAGCTGAACATCATGCAATCAGCCTTGAAACTAATGCTTGATGCATGAATTGGCTTCATTTGAGTCACGGCAGGACTAAAAAGCACACAGCTGGAGCATGGTTTTGTAGTTAATCCTTAGACTTGAGCTACAGGCCCAGGGCATCTGTTGGTCCCTGCACAGAGGAGCTCTCTGTTGAAGCCTGGGGCACGTGGCATTTAATCTATATGGTCACTCAGACCATCGAGTTTTAGCCCCCAAAATTTCAGCCTAGCCTGCTACTTGAGAGCAAAGATGTGGATTCCTTTAAATAACTGGACATAATCCAAACCCCATTGAAATAACTTGAGAGTTTTCTGTATTTTCAATGGGATAAGCCTGTTTTTAAAGTGCAGTTATTTGAAGTCATAAAAAAGAGCTACTTTGCGATATTTCCTTGATTACCTTTGTCCCTTAAGATTTTGAATAGTGAACATTTTTACGGAGCTGTACAATTCATATCTCACTTCTTGGTGTCCCTGTGAGTGGCTGCAGATGCTATTTCTGTTTTACCTTTTATTTGAACTGGAAATGTTTCAGTGACTTTCCGAATGTTCTGAGCTCTTCATTGGCAAAAACTATTTACAAGCAATGATGATCAAATGCATATGTTACGGCTGTGCCTGGCTGGTTTAATGAATATGTTTGTCGTTTTCCTTTCACCCTCAGCTTTATATTCAGGCCAGACACCCCGAGAATCTGACCTTATCCATTGCCAGAGCAGCATACCATTCCCATCCCCTGCGGCTGCAAGGTGTGAACAGAGGAGCACTGTACCAGCAGTACCAGCCCGTTGTCATGCTTGAGCAGGCTTATATCATCCAGTGGGACAGCAGAGCACCTGAGGATATTATCCTGTACCCTATCAACTTCAACAGGTACTGCCCTGTGTTGTTAGAAAATGTTCTGTTTCCAGAAGGTCTGGAGCCTTAACAATTTCCCAGGTTATTCACACGTGAACTTTCAAATGTCACAGCAGTTTCTGCGAGCGTGGAAGCAAGGTGTTAATAGCCAGCACTAGCTGATGCAGAGAGATGCCTCTGCATTCACTTTATTCCAGCTTTTTTGGTGTGAAGAGATGTTTCTCTTTCCATAAAGTTTTGAAACAGAATCCAAGTAAGTCCTGGCCTGCTGTCCCTGAAATCCCTCCAGAAGAGCTCTGGCTCTTGTTCGTTTGTTTGTACTAGTTGCTGCACACATAATTTATCTCCCATATATATAAAGTGTGGAGATACATCAGAATATGCACAGAGCTTTGCATCTTCTGGAATCCAAACAGCTCTGCAGTCACTGTTTCTTTTTACATAAAGTTTTAAAATGTTAGAACTTAGTACAGCAAAATTGTAGGCTGTGCTGTGTTTATTTCCCATGTTGTCTTCTAGCGTTATATAAAAGAAGGGTATATCCATTTTAGATACTACTTTTTTTCCTTGGATTCTGTTTCATTTTGCATAATTTCATTTATGAGTTAAGTACTGTTCTTCTGTTAGTGAAGTTACTTCTCCTTTGCACTGGTACAACTGTTAGGAGAGGTTTCCACAGTCCCATCCATTTAGCTGTGACAGACACTTCCATGGCTTGCACAGATGAGATGCAGCAAGAGGTGAGGACCACAAAAAAAAAGGGCCAGCGCCTTGGGTTCTGCAGTTTATGTGACTCCTCAGGTATTGATAAAAACAGAACACAGTGAAAGAATAGAGGTATGCGAATGAGATCTTCGGTGATTGCACACAGCCCGGCCACGCACAGGCTCAGATTTGCAAAGCAGGTTTTAGATAGCTGACGTGAAAGAAGCCAGAGGCACCGAGGACGTGAGGCAGCACGTAGTGCTGGTAAATCTGGCGGGTTCCCAAGTCCATGCAGTGTTACCCACCAAACCCCGCACCCTTTCACCACTCCTCCAGTCGCTGCTGTGGTTTTAGCTTAGGATAGTTCTGGCAAAAGCTTGCTCTCTATTTGGTTCCCCTGAACTTCGAGGCTGAAGAAATTTTTGGGAAAATGCTGTCCTTAGTGCCCATTATGAAGCCCCGGGGGGAGTGTAGCTGAGAAGGGTGATGGTTCCTCCATACATATACCCATCATAGCGAGGGCCAGGTACCTGATCCTCTTGATTGAAAGATGTAGTAGCTGTAGGACCATGACCAAGTCACTGGAGGATCAGTGTTTGGACACTCCTGTCACAGAGGAATTATGAGAATTAAATCAATTTTTTTCTGTATGAATATATCTTTGTGCACTTTAAGGAAGAGGAAAACGAATTAGTCACAGGCACGCTGAGCTTTGCAATTATTATCTGTCTTGAAATGATTAGCTGTTTCTTTGCAACTGCCACACTAAGCCTTATGCTGGGTTACTGGTGGTTACTCTATCACTGCTAATTAATACCTGCCAAAGCTTTGGCCCATCGTCTTCAAGCACAGATTCAAATTTGAAGGCAGCCCTAGGTCTTTGGTAAAACTCAGCTTGAAGTTTAGCTCTTGTTCAAGTAATGACTTAACTACATTTTACTACTGAAAACCACAATGTGGTTGCGGTTCTCTTTGTCTTGTGTGAAGCCAGTTATTTGAACGGGGCAAAGGTTTGTAGACTTGTATGATCCAGAAACAGTTGGCAAGGTATGCGCTTTGAAGAACTGTAAAGAAGGAATATACTGTAACAAAAGAAAACCACAATGCTACTTCATTTCGAGTATCTTGCTGAGAAATAATTGGGAAGGAAATGCGTGGCTGCTCTGTGTACACCTCAAGTATGTTGGATGCTAGCTAATGTGAGGCTTAAGTGTGATGCAATCGCAATAGTGAAAAAGACTGCACACAAAAACACAGAGAAATGAGATTCCTACAGCAGGGCAAAGGAATTGAGGTGAAAAAGAGGATTTAGGAGTTTGAAGGAAAACAAGTGCCTGCCTAAGCAGTTCCATTTGTGACCTTCATTAAACATTGTATTCCAATCATCTCTGGAATGGAAGAAATCTCAGATTGTGGAGCCCAGAGTAATGAGAGTTAGAAAACCAGAGGAGACTTTCACCTGCCTCAAGCGGCTTTGTTTTGTTTGTTCTTTTCTTTAATCCAAAATACCGAATAATCTGCCAAAAAATGAGCTTTTAACATATTAACATCTGCGCAGAACATGTTGTGCAAACTAAAAAATGTTTGATGAACTTTATTAGCGATATTCTAGGGTTAATGATTTCAGTCATAACCTGAGTGAACAATTAAACTATTTTTAGTCTTGTCATGGTAAAATGATGGATAAGTATGTCCAGGATGCTGCCTTTGCAGGCACGCAGCCCTCCTGCCTCTGGAATGATTTACTGTATGCTGGCTAAAGGAAGGTCAGAGGGGAAATAAGGAATTTGACAGGGAGATGTGTACCAGGATTTGGATTTCTGTGGAGGTCAGGCATAGCGCTGGTGTTGAATACTTGCACAGTTAACACTTTCCTTGCCTCTGAAGAGAGGAAAGACTGTGGAAAGACTCAGTAGAAGTCATGCCAGTTCAGACATCTATTAAAAGACTGGAACATCCGGATTCCTGGGGTGGGCAGGAGCTGGTTGGGATGAATTCGCATGACTCAGCCAAAATTGGCAGTGCTGCTTTCTGTGAGCTGCAAGTCTTGTCCAGTGAGTTCAGAGGCACCGCTTGGGTGGATTTACTCAGCAGAGTAGGATACCAGCAAGAGCCCAGCCACCAAGCAGATCTTTTCCTTTCTGTCATGGGCAGGGTTGCTGCAGTACGTATACCTTCCTTGTAACTGATTCAAACCACATTTAGAGTGATTCTTCTGTTTCCTAATTTCCATCAAAATATGTAGCTGAACCAAACAAAATCATTGTGTCTCCATGTGCTGCCATGGGCTGCAAATGAGCAGTTTGACGCATGCCAGCTTCCCTTCCAATGAGACGTGTTCTTGTTTGCATTTGTCAGGGTGATTGTGTCACTGATGGGCAAATATAACGCCGTGGTGGAGACCTGCAGGCTGTGTTTTCAGGCTGCTGGAGAACATCGCTGTCTCAGCAGAAATGCCTTTTTAAGCTATAGATAGAGCTGTCTGTCTAATGACTGGGAGTTTCCCTGTGAGGATGAGAAGGCAGATGAGTATTGATGCTTCTGGAAGGAAGTAATGCAGGGCAAGTAACTTCTGAATGTTTTGGCAAATGAACAGAAGGAAAGCGCTGGCTGGAATTTTAATGACCAGGAATGAAATGTGCTCCAGAACCAGTCCAGATCTGCTGAGGATTGTGCTCATCAGGCATAAAGCGTGCATGAAACCTTCACAAATGGAGACCTCAGACCTTGCCTCCTTGGGCTTCATCTTTTTGTTGGAGCAGTTTCTGCCCTCTCAGACCTGTTTGTATGTTTTCCTGGGTTGCTTTTTTTCCTACCTCGCAGAAGTATGAGAATTATCTGTGTGACTGAGTTAAGGGATTTCCTCGAAATTACTGTCCTGAAGCACAAAGGCCCACAGAGAGCATCAGGCTTGTTATGAGAGAGGGGAGAGGCTGGTAAGGCAGGAGGAGAGGATGGAAAACATTATTTGGTTGCAAGTAAGTGCCTCCTTTCAGGTGCTGGAGAACAGTACAAAGCTTGGCACTTCATGCAGTAAGCAAAGTCAGAAATTAAGTCCTTCAATTTAATGACCTAGGCTTTGTGCCTGTGCAAATTTTCTAATCACAGAAGAAGCTAAGGCAAATACTATTATCAAAGGCACAGTGCTGCTCAGTAAATCAGCCAGGCTTCTTTGTGCTATCAGCACATCTAAAGATAAGAATTAAATCTCCTCAAAGCACATATCTGAAGTGTAATGTAATAAGTTGTGTTGTTGAAGCAGCCTGAAAAGCAGTAGCAATTAGATTAAACATTCCATGTTTTTAATGAGCGCAGACAAATATCTCTATACTTGGTCTGTTAAGGCTCAGAGGGAAAAGTTTTCCCTTATTAGGGCTCTCTGCTGTGGTTCAACGGAGAAAATTCAGGGAAATGTGAGCATCTAATAATGTGAAGAAGGGGTTTTTGTAGGTAGTTTGCCACAGTCCTGCAAGCAGAGTCTTTCCTAAGAGATGCTGGCTCCGAGGAGAGAGCAGAGCAGCGTTCCCTAGGCTCTCTTCATTGGCATCCTCTTAGCTTCACCTGGAGAGGTATGGTGAGGCTCATGCTATTGATGTTTGATGCCTTGTTGCAGGAGTTAGATCCTTATGAGAGCTTTAAAGAAAAGAAAAAGGCAGAGGAGGGCCAAATTTCTCATCAACAGCAAGCAAGAGGGCAGATGTCTGTGTGTGTGTGCTTGGGCATGTGTTCAGCCTTTCCCCTGCTCTGGTGTTTGTGCAGGGATGGGCACCAGTGTGTTGCTTAGCTCCTGGATTTCCTAGGCTGGAGTTCTGCGTGAGGGTTTGTTGTCATATCCACTAGTGAATAATCTTAATTATCTGAAAATTCAAAAGCTGGGAATGAGCTTGTGTCTAAATTTTTCATGAAAAATAGTGGAGCCTTTGGACGCTGGGTGATATGAATCTTCCAGGATGCTGCAACCCATCCAAAGGTGGAAATTTCAGTGCAAGCAAGCTCATGCAGCCTGTAGCTGCACTGAGACTCTGGGGGACTTGTTATATTTGTATTTGCCAGGGTTGTGTAGGTAGGTGTTTTTCCTACAGTGCCAGCCTGATTCATGCTTTCAGCTACTTGTCATTTTTGCGATTAAATTCCTTAGCGATGATAAGGTCTGGAGGAAAACAAAGATAACAAGACAAGGCTAGAATGTGCTTGTTGCAGACTTGCCCAGTGTATGGATATTTCCTAAACTGTTTCTTTTTCAGCTTAGTTCAAAATGAGTTTTTCCTCTTGCTTCCCAGACTGCTAAACACACAGGAAGGCAACATTATTATTTGAAAGTGGAGCTAACAGTTTAAGGCTTGTTCTTGTACATGCATGAGTTCTGACCTCGATCCCCCAGATCTGGATGTAGTGCAAGTAATACCAGCACTATTTCCAATAATAAAAAGTGCTACTTGGGTTTCATAGCCTGCCCCTCCTGATAACATCTGTAGTTCAGAGTTAGTCATCCACACAACACAGAAGTCAGCAGATACGTTTGAATTCCCTTCTGTCTATTTAAATCCCTTAAATTACCCACAGATCAACCTATGGATGAAAGCCATAAGATATTTTTTTACGAAACTGGAAAGAAGCTAAAACATTTGCCAGGTTGCAGATTGCACCGTTTGAGTAGAGCTGGGCCAAAGCGGGTGCTGGCATTGACGTGTTCGAGCGATCCTAAAGCCCCATCTCTGCCTCCCCACCTGCATCCCTTTCTGCTCTCTGTCCTTGGTGGCAGTGGCCGGGATTAACAAGGTGACTCTGAGGAGAGATGTCCTTCCTGAGCTGATCTTTTTGCAGCACAAATTAGAGCAATCTGAGCATCAGACAGTCGCCAGCTGGCCGTGGCAAACCAGGCTGCTTGCCAGTTTGAAGCCTGGCGAGTGAAACCCAAAGATTTTTCCTCGCTTTCGCCCTTCTGCTGGCCCACAGAGTGAGGCTTGGAGCTCCTCAGGGCCACCAGCCTCTCCTGACCTGTCATGCGTCTGACGAACAGCAGCAGAAAAATACAAAATACACAATATTAGCAACAGAGTACATGGGAATGCATTAAAAAGGATACAAATTAAATGTGGATGTGATTCCTTCATGAAAGCGTGTAGGGTGGGAAAAAAGATGATAAGATTTAAATGCAGGAAGTTTTTATTTTTGCTTGAATACAATTGTCTGGGAGCCAAGTGCTGGCTGAGTCAGACCCTGGTTTCATGAGTATCAGCAGAAGTGTACCTTAGGGCAGGATCCCTTCTATAATTTGTTGAGCTTCACAAAAGCAAAAATCATTCTTTGTGCCTAAGAAGGCACGTGGGTAAACCCAAAAGTTTTAATTTGTATTAAGAGATGGCCCATGCTTTTGAATTTTTAATGGCATTTCCGAAATGGCAGCATTTAGGAAAGACATTTAAATCCCAATACACACAACTCTAATTAGCTAAACACATACCTAACTTGTTATTATCCCCACAGCAAGCAGTCCTCCGGAAGAGTCTATCCTTAATAACAAAGTCCTGTAAAAAGTTGCTGGATGTCCATCCAGTAGCCTTGTTTGTCATTGTGCAAGGTTTGGATGGGTTTAATGGACCTGAGTTGAAGGCATAAAATTAAAAAAATATCTAGAAAAAGAAGATATCTAGAAAAAGATATCTAGGAAAAGAAGGGAGCCCAAGGCAAATGTGGGTTCAAGGAAATGAGCTTGAACTGTGAGAAAGTGGGAAAGATGTGGCCAGGTTCCTTGCAGCCCTTTCGCCACTCTTCTCAGCACCTGTGAGATGGATGGGTATTTCTCACTTCATTTTCACCACCAGTGATGCTGGCTGGAGAGGGGATGGCTTGTCCTGAAAGCAGGTGTTGTGCCAGAGGAGATTCAACCTGGTGCTGGGCAGGTTTTTGTGAGGTTGTGAGACATTTTGGGGGAGAAAAAACAGCTGTATGCTGGCATTGACCTCCTGTTATTTGTTCTTGACATGGGTTGGAGGATGAATAGTGACTTTGATTTTTTTTTTTTGGTGTGTCTTTTAAAGTTCAAAATTTAGCCTTTGAGAAATAAACTTGCCAAAGCAGCACGTGGAGATTTCTGCTTGGTTCCTGTATTATGAACAGGAAACTTCCAACATCCCAGTTGTCTCAGTTCCTTTGAAAATTCAGCTCATGGAGGTGTTGACCAAAATGTCAGAGGGGTTGTTTTTAAATAGAAGTAGTAACAGTTGGGGGAAGACTGACTCGCTGGATGGAAGTCTCTTTTTTGAGCCCAAGGAAAAAATAAGTTAGTTTGAGTTGTACTCTACGGCATTCCCTCATTAGCTTACCCCATATTTTCATCAGTGAGATCAGGATTTGGACTGTGCACTTCCATGGTCATCAGTTACGTGATGGAGCTATTTTCTATAACAAAATTCACCAGCTTAGAGGTTCCCTTTGCTAAAATACATCCAGGATTGACATCCAGCATGACCAGCACCCCCAGCCCTAGATCGTGCCCATATGCCCAGGACTGGTAGTGCATCTGATGCGGTCAAGGGCATCTTCACATTATTGTATGAGTGTTCTTTGTCCTCTCCCAGAAATGCACTTTTTCTGTATTTACTCTGGCCAAATCTCATCTCCAAGTTAAGATGACTCACTTTACATCCCACCACTAGCAAAAATCTCCCCTCCTTTGCCTGCTTGATCACATTTCTCAGAGTGGCTTTGCCTTTGGGAGTCTGGGGTTGAACTGTGAGGCTGTTCTGAGGGCTGTAAACGAGGTATGTGTGTGTGTACGTGCAGATCTGTATCTACAATGTGTCCAAGAACCGGAACCCTCTTCTTTGCTTTTTTGCCTTTCCCTCATCCTTTTTCGCTTTTGCTTATCCAAGGAAGCCTGTTCGTTGCCAAAACATAAGAATACTTTTTTAACACTTTGTCTGATGTTTTTGCTTCACCTGAAAGAGCCAGAACTGCAAATACCAATATCCTCGTGAAAAAAAAAAAACAACCAGGCTTCTTGGGTTTGTTTCGTCCAGCTGTTTCCAAAAGGAAAAAATACATGTGTAAAAATGGATGAAACACAGTGTGGGGATTGCTGAATGACAGTAACAGAGGGGCAGAAGTGTCAGATTTTATACATGCTGATGTAGGCAGACTCTCAAAAATTTTCCAAGTGTTGTTTGAAACTGTTAGGACTCACTAAGCACTGACTTTTTGCTAGTGCGTATTTAGCTTTTTTCTTTCAAATGCCAGGTTTTTTTGGTACAAACACATGGGAAAATGTTGGCCTGAATAAGAAGGAAAAAAAGAAAGAAGAATGTTCCTTACTTATAAAATAAACTAAAATGTATCTCTACAAAAAGTTATGAATGCAGCTAATTAATTTTGCGGTGAAAATATCTTAAATAGCTCAAGTTAATTTCCTACAGGTGTCAATATGATTTCCGCTTAAACTGACAGCTAATTCCAAGTCAGACTTTGCATCTGAGAATATTTTTGTTTGTTTCTATAGCAAGAAACTCCTAAGAATGAAAGCTTGAAAGCTTTCATGCTGTGTATTGCTACATCGGGCAGCATTTTGTTTATCGATAATCTTGACTATTACCTATTATGTTTTAAATGATTTCTTTTTCCCATTTGTTTTGCTGGTCTTCAAGCATAAGAGCATCTAAAGCTGCAGATGTTCCCACAGCATTCAGGCAGGGGTCTGAAACTACTCTGAATTTGGGATCTGCTATGAATTTGGTGTTTTCTCACCAGCACTGCACGTGTCCCTAAGCCTCCAGGGCACCTGCAAGATTTCGTCTGACGTGCCGGTACTGAGAGCAGCAGAGCAAGGACTTAATGCCCTACAAGGTGTTTGGGTGTTTTTCCTCATTCTGCCTGCAGATATTCACCCTAGAGTACCAGCTGGTAAATAAGGCAGAATTGAGAGGTTTAAAGCAGAGAAATAGAGCAGGAGCCACAGCTTATTGACTGACCACCCTGAAGAAGAGGAAGGATTGTTGCACTTGAGACCCAGCCAGGAGGTCCTTGGTGGCCAGTGCGGTGGCTGGGGAAGGCACACAGACATCTGTTTTACTTCGAATGCAATACCCAAGACATCCCATGCCTGATTACTGCTCGTTGCCTGAGGTTGCATTTCTCCCTCAGTTCTGGCAATGGCTGGAGAACAGCCTTGCAAGGCAGAGTCCTGTGGACTGTCCTGCAGAAGCTCTGATGTTTCTTGCTTTGCTTTTCCTGGAGGTGGTGGAGCCCAGTTCAGCCACTCAGCCAGATATTTGGGAGGGTTTGTGGTGGGTTTTATACAAGCTGAGGAAACAGAACTGAAGTAAAGAACTAAATAGGAAGCTGTTAAAATACCGCTAAATTAAAGAGAAAATAACCACCGTATTATTTCCTATGTTTACATAAAGGATAACTTCTAATACATTCCCTTCTCACGTCTCCTCCCAAGCCCTTTGTTGTGGGAATGTACTTATTTCCATCTCTTCCTCCGCAAACTCCAGAGTAGGTGGTTTTCACTTGATCTTTTCAATCTTGATGTAATTTATTTCAGCATTTCACTCAGCCTGCTCATGTGCACACTAGACTCTAGCACTCATATTCCCAAATGCCCCAGCAACTGAAGACGGCCGCAGCTGTGGGATTTTTCATGCTTTATTTTTTTTTTTCCCTTTTACCCTCCAGTTTCCTTTTCTGGTGCCTTTCTCATTCCCCAGGGAGGTGGCAGTCAGTGTAGCACAGCACCAAAGCCAGTTCCCAGCATTTGAGGGAGATGACAAGCCCTTTTTGTGATGGTGTCTTCGGGGGATGAAATGTGCTAACGCAATGCAAATCGCCCTTATGAAACAGCCAAATGTCTTGGGACTCCGTCCTAAAAATATTCCACAAATATGGCTCTGATGCATTTCTTTCATTTCCTCTAGTTGGAGGCCAAATCATCTGAAAATATATCCGTTTTCTAGCTGTCCTGTGTTATGACACAGCTGGAGTTGGTTAAAATCTAGAGGGCAGTATCTGGCTTAAGCTGATGGGTCTTTGTGCAGCTTTGATTTATTATTCTAGAACAGCCTGTCCCCTCTTCCATCCTGTAGACGGTTTTCGTTTGTTTTAATGAGAAAACCAGAAAAAGACTGGAATAGCTTTGCTTTCATGCACTCCATGTATAATGCAAAGTAGAGGTCTAGGCATTGAGATCTCCAGATTTCTCCAAATCTAAGCAGTTTCCCCCGTTTATTGCTCTGCAGGCAGGAATGAATCGTAGAATAGAATCATAGAATGGATTGGGTTGGAAGGGACTTTTAAAAGTCATCTAGTCCAGCCCCACTGCAGTGAGTAAGGTGGGACATTTCAGGGAGCCTTTGGAGATACTTTGTCTTCCTGAGATTTGTAGGACCCAGAAAGACAGCTGATGAAGGTGATGACATGTGGTGAAGGTCTTTCTCTTAGACAAATCTATATTCTCACATTTTAACAAGGAAACCAGGTAGTTAGAAGAATTACATTTAAAGCCTGGTTACTTCTGATAATATAAGAATAATATAGGAAAATATAAGTATATAGGAATAATATAAGAAAAAAAATGAAATTAATTATCGTGGTATTCAGTTTTTCTTTTCAAGTGTGAACTTCTTGTGGCTTTCCACTTTGCACAAGACAAGTGCATCCCACAGACAGGAAAGGGTGTCGGGATCTTTTGTGGAAGATCCTTCCCATCAGTATCTGAATCGCACCACAGGTGGATCTTTTGGCTTTGAATCTTGTAACAAAGGTTTCTAGTTTGGACCTGATTTTCCTCTCCACGAGGGTGGTAATGTGAATCACAAGATAAAGGAAAGCCATGGTGGCAGGTTTTTTTTGTAAATGTGCGTGCTGAAATTGTGGTAGACGAGAGTTAAAAGATGATTTAATTTACCCTTAGTTGTTCTAAGCTGACATTGAAGAAAGAGCTGAGGAGAGGGAGATGTTAATGGAAGCTGTAATAATAAACTTTGCGCAAAGTGGAGGAAGCAAGTCTCTTTAGACTGTGGAGCTGATTCAAGTCAGAGATTACTTTCTAATTCCTGAATGCCTGCCCCTGGTGAAACGTCTGCTGGATGCTGGTTCCCTCTCCCGCAGCAGCTCCGGATGAACTAAAACAAGCTCCGGCTGCCTGGGGAGATGCGAGCGGGTATGTGACTGGTTGTACCTCAGCTTTATGGGGCAGGGAAGAGAAAAATCTCTGATTTTAAGCCATCCTGGCACCTGACTCAAAGTCCTCTGAGGTCAGCTGGGGTCCCTGGATCAGACTTTCGTAATAAGCAGCCGTTGTTTGCAGACAAAGCAAAAAAAAATCTGATTTTCTTTGGCTTTGAGGATTTGTTGTGCTTTTTTAAAGGAGGAAGAGAACCTCAAAGGACACTTCTCTGTTTTTGCCTGAAGACTGTACTCTTGGCTGCAGACCATCTCGCTTGTACTCCAGCCCTTAAGTGTGTTTTCACT
>NW_009711838.1:37725-71041 GCF_000703405.1 Apaloderma vittatum
CCCCTTTGTGCCAACAGAGGAGACTGGCTGCGTCTTGCCCTCTGCTATCCCAGGAAAGCCGTTTTCCAGGTGGTGACGGATATCTACCAGCGACGGACTGGGACGGTGCACAGTGTCAAGCACTACCTCGCCGCTCCTTCCCGGGCCAGCCCCCTCAACGGGACTGGCGAGCGGCTCTTCTACTTCGACAGACCATCGGGGTGAGCCCTGTGTTACCCCAGAAGGGGCAGCAAACCTTCGGGTCTTTCTCTTTACCAGCCCCTCTTTTCCCTTTCTCAGAGCTAAAAGTCAGATCTATCCATGTGGCATGTTTTTTTCAAAAAATGGGTCAAAATGGATTTACAGGCTGGAATATCTGGAGTAGGTCGATGTCTGTATGACCAAGTAGCGATTTGCATTGCTCTTATGAAAGTGGCTGATTTCTTGACTGGACTTAGCTCTTCTGAGGCATCCCTGCTGTTCAGATTACTGTAAATATTTGTTAAAATCCATTGCACCCCAAAGGGCTGTGAAAAGGAGCCCCTTCATGACTGCTGCAGCTCCAACATTGAGTTACTTTGGGAAGTACCAACTTCGTCATGTTCCCATGAAGACAGATTTCTAAAATCACCACGTTCTAAAAGTTATATTTTGTGGAAAAAAAGGAGAGCACCGTAGTACATCTCTTATTTTGAAGGCATGAAGAGAGTTGTAGAGATCCTGCATTATCTTTATAAGACTCTATGACACCTTTGGTTAAAAAAACATATTATGAAACTGTGTTTCTCAGTCGGCTAAAATAGTCAGGGAGGAAAAAAGTGTTTTGTGGTCTAACCATAGGTCCCATGATGCTTCACCTGACTAAGTAGCTACTTCAGGAATCAATCCACAAGTGCCAGATTTGAAAATAAGATGGGATATATTTATTCATTCAGCCATAACACATGAGCAATCGAATCCCAGAATGCCTTCTCTGCCAGCCGGGCTCCTTGCTGATGGCCAGGTCTCTCTCATCATAGGAATTGTGAAATAACAATTTGCTGATTAATCCTCTTTTATTCTTTTCTTTTTTTTTTGAAGAGGGAAAAAAATAGTCCAAATTCTGTAAACAGGTTGTTTACTACTGAATTGCAAGGAAAATGGTTTCCCCTTCTTTATTTAACCCCACATGCTGGATCTTTGGAAGGGATCCAAGCTTACTCATTCTTTCTTCTAGACAAATAGATACAAATATTTAGTTTTGAAAGAAGTAGAATGAAAAATCCCTTCAAAGCTCACGTATCTTTTTGATCCTGGAGCTGAACTGAGCTGTTTAGATAATTTCCTCAGCCTGAATTGCAGCATGGACATGACTGAAAACATACTTAGAACAGCCAGAAGGAAAAACGAACTCCGAAGGCCAGAAGAGCTTTTGTTGTGCGTGCTTAGGGCTAAGCTCTGCCTGTGGGCCAAGACTTTGCAACACTGAGAGCTTGAAGAGCTATGCTGATAGTTCCAGGCAACCCTATTTCCTCCTGCACAACCACCTGAGCACGGCTGCTGGTCTTTCCGTGCTGAGGCTGGGGCTGGAGGGGGTGTCTGCCCCACACAACGTTTACCTGGGGGAGGCAGCGCGGGCGGGCAGGCTGCGAGTGCTGCAGGTCTGGTCATGCCAGGACGAGAGGGGAGCTTGCCCTGCATCCTCGCAGGACCCATTTCGCAATGGGTGTGCCATGTTGCACCGTGGCGGAGTTGGTTCGTGGTGTTGGGAAATGGGAGGGATAAGGCAGTTTAGCAAGTGTGGATCCTGCCTCTACGCAGCTTGTCCTCCAAGCATGCATTGGCTCTGATCCCCCTGTTTGCTCTCATTTGCAGGTACCTCTTTGTTCACCTGCAAGCCCGTGAAGCTCGGGAAGGACACAGTTACTGCTCTCGGCAAGGCTGCGAACGCCTTAAAATCACGGCTCCTATGTACCCAGGGGACTCCTGGAGCTGTGACCCAAACCCTTTCCTGGAGAGGCCGGCAGCTGCCCAGAGACCCATGTCCCAGCGCCCGCCTGGACCGGGCCGGCAGCTGCCCAGAGCCCCATGTCCCAGCGCCCGCCTGGACCGTGCGGGGCCCCGCAGGTACCCAGCCCCGAGACAGCGTCTGAGGTTGTGCCCCATATGTGCTGCCACGTGAGGGTTGATTCATTTTTGCAGCACCTAAGGAAAAGCCACAGGGAATTCCCACTCATGAATCTGCCCAACATCACGTAACTGGTGTAGAGGGAAAGGTTTTGGTCTGAATTTCAGCAGCTTTTGGTACTGTGCTTCAGAGACAGCCTCAAAGAAATTGCACAGCTGGAAGCACGTGAACGCGCATTCATGGCAGCTTTTTTTCCCCGTTTCTTTTAAACAAGGAAAAAAGGGGTCTTGAGAGGGCTCAGATTGGATTAGCTTTGAATTCCAAAGTATGACATTGCTGCTGAATTTCGGTCTGGGGAGTAATTCTATTTAATAGGAGTAACTGGAAAACTGGAGCCAGATTCTCTCCTCATTTACTGTAAATCCCCCTCACTCTAAATCCTGCAGAATTGTTGCAGGCTCATACAGATCTGCACTTGAGTTCATACCCAGGGAAAATATATGAAATTCATATTCAACTTTTAAACTTACTTAATGGCAGGGTGACCATCAGAGGTCCGTTCCAGCCAGCATTGCCACAATCCTTTGTTAAACGATGTCTTAATAATGAGCATTTACTTGAGAACTGGGATCACCGTTTGAAAAAAGAATTCTTAAAAGTTTAAGCGTTGGTACGTGGTGTCATTTTGTGGATGAAAACCAGTTAACAGGCCAGTTTTTAAGTTTCTGTCTCTGGTGTGATTGCAGCTTGCTATCACTAGCACACCCTCAGTCAGGTATATAAGGATCCAGATCCAGTCTCTCGGCAAGGCGGACGTAAAAAACCACTTGACGTCTGCGTTCATTAAGGTATGTTGTGTTTTACTGCATTTGAAATGGTGATGAAACAGGGGAAACTTTATCTCCAAGGAAAGTTACTGTGAAGTCTTGCTGAGCCTTAGGGAAGGAAATGGGAAGTTCTCTGGAACAGGCAAGTGCATTGTTCTCCCTTACAATTAACTCCCTTAAAGTCACTGGGAGTTCCTATTCTATTCAGATGAGGATTTGAG
This sequence comes from Apaloderma vittatum, assembly GCF_000703405.1. NCBI lineage: Eukaryota > Metazoa > Chordata > Aves > Trogoniformes > Trogonidae > Apaloderma > Apaloderma vittatum. The sequence continues at coordinate 40,860 of NW_009711838.1, forward strand.
CCCTTAGGGAAAAAAAAGGCCCTCTATCACCTCAGAAGAAGAATTAACACCACCACTCTAATGTAGAGGAAGTGGAGGAAAGCACACCAGAAGTCATTGTTTACAAAGGATGTGGGGAATAAAAACAAGTTTGTTTTTCTGATTTTCCCTGCTGGCCTTGCAGTAAAAGATAAAAATAACTGTATTTCACTGCTGAAGGGGTTTGGAGCTGTCAGGTTGTCCCTGCACATGTCTTATATGTCTGTCTAGATGGTGAAAGGTGACTGAAATCATGCTCGCGAGGACACTGTCCAGGCTTACCTGCTTGTGTGCTACTGAGCTATAGTTAGTGCTAACAAATTCCAAGCAAAACTTATAGAGCATCCTTAAGGAGTCTGATCAGCCGAGATTTCTTGCCCTGTGTACTGACTGCATCATTAAAAATTTATTCAGAACCATTAGGAGGCAGGTGTCACTGAAAGCAGTATCCTCACCTGTGCTGAAGAACAGAGACCTGTGTGTGTGCAGCACTCCTGGGACAGGCTTAGTATCCTCAGAGCTTCTTTGCCTTTTCTAAAGCTTTAATGCCAAGCATTGTTTTTCAAGGGAATTTTTATTTCTGGCATATGTACTCCTAGCTGAAGTAAAGACTGGGCTAGGCAAATGATACTGAAGGTCTAAAGGAGGATTCTTACCCTGAATCTTAAAAGGTATGGGAAACAAGAAAATAAAGAAGGAAAGTAGAGGAACCCCCACTGCCAAAGCATCTGTTTTATTCTTTCTTTGCTGCATGAAAGGCAAAAGTTAGAAACATTTTAAATCTATGATCCAGGCTTCCCTGAGGACCGAGTAGGGGCCATGAGAGCCCCCATGCTGGCTCCTTGGTAGGTCCCCAGCACCAGGGCAGGGGCAAGGCATGCAGCAGAGCTGCTCCTTTTGCCAGCAGCTCCATTCGGGTCAGTTTGCAGTGGTGGTTGCTTTCTGTTCCGTGTGCATCCAGGCTTTAACACACTTCCCAGGTTTAGGAGTGTGACAGCCAGGACCAGGCAACAGATTTAGTCTGTCTTTGCTCCTCCTCACTCCCCTCTCCCCACCCATGGCCCAGACGTTCATGTTTCCCTTACCCTTGCCTCTCTATTGCATTCAACATCCTCTGACATTTTGCAGAAGCCACTTTTTAGCACTTGACTCCCTCGTTCAGTCTGGCCCTGTATTCCCTGGAGGCATTCACATGTCTCAGATGAGTGTGATGTATCGAAGCTCCCTGGAGCCTGTGGGCCTTGGACGACTGTGTGGATTCCAGTGGCATGTTGTATATCCTGGGCTCCACTTTCTGACAGCCTGAGCTGGGTGCGCTGCTGTTCTCCTTGGTGGGGGTTGTGTCCTTCCAGGCTGGGCTGTTCCTTGGGATGCTGGGGTGATGCACCAGTGCTGGGCACCTCAGAGAGCCTTTGCCTTTCTAAAAGCAAATATTGTGGCATAGATGTAACCTGGGGAAGGAGCCCTTGGTGGAGGAATCAGGAGGAGAGTAGGAGCCATTTGTGCTACAACATGTTGGAGGTACTGGGGCAGCCCTACTAAGAAGGAATTTTTTGGTTTTGTTATTTACATTTCCAGGGAAAACAAAAAAAGCCCATGTGTCGCCTCTGTCCACTCCATCTGCTGTCTCAGCAGCTCTCCCTTGCTCTGTGGTCAAAAATGCTTTGCCAAGTGACAGTAAGTTCACTGACGTGGAAAGAAACTGTATCAGGACTGAACTAAGCATTTTACTCCCAGGATTCTCAACTTCCCAAATGTATCTTCCTAATACACAAAAGATGCTGATGACCTCATTTTGCATGCTTTTGTACCCCATTGAGAACTAATGGTTTTCCTTCCTCCTGCCACTGAGCATCTATCAGTGATGTCAATTCATCTGTACTAATTAAGTATTTAAAATTATAGGGTGAATACCCTTGATATTTTCCTTGCTTGTAACTTGCTTATAGAGAAGCAGGATCAGAGTCTGGAGCTCCCCAGCCTGCCTTCATAAAAGCTACCTCTGTTTTTTTCTTGCAGATAAATGACACAGTTTTCCTCTTTGGTAGCCGTGGGATTTTCTTTGTGGTACTAGATGCATGCTCAGGAGCAATCGTGAGTAGGAGACACTTCGACGCAGTTACTGGTGAAAACGCTGCCAGTGCAATAACAGATTATGTTGAAACGTTTATAAAAGAGAGGTAAGTAAGCTGCAGAGGGCCCAATTCATGTAGCAACCTGTGGCTGATAGACAAAGAAAGAAAAATGGCATATTTTCATAACCAAACCTGTGTTCTAAGGAAATCTGGCATTGATTAAATAGGTACAAATCCCAAATATCACCCAAGAGTAGCAATGTCTTTCTCCCAGGGTTGCACAGATTAGAGCAGACAGAAACAGGTTTTCTGGAAAACTGGCAATTCCTTCTGAATTAACCATTCATTTTCCAGCACGGAGTAGATAAAGTCCCTGCAGTGACATTTGCGATCCTGTGCACCTATCCCAGTGTCCAGCAATTTCCTGGCAGCCAGTGATTCAGTTTTCCATTTCTGAAATGAGCTGTTTTCTGTTTACTCTTACTGATTGTTTTCACATCTTGTGACAGATGAAAATCAGAGCTGTGCCAGATTTTCCAGTGAGACTTTCTTGGGCAAGAATTGACCTGCCTGCCTGTGGGCTCCGTTACCTTGCATGTGTCCTGGCAATGGTCTGGATCATCTCTGTTTGTGTCTGTCCCACGTTCTTTGTGGTTTTATGCGTCGCCACATAAACATGGAACAACAGAGATTTACAGATAAATTCTTGGCTGCTGGCGGAAGCAGGTCAAATAACCAGAAAACAGACTTTCAGTCCAAGACATTTCTGAGCAGTTCATGACCAACGTTTTGAACACTCTTGAGTTATTACATCTGTATTTATGCACATAAGTATATATGTGTATCAAATGTGCATGAAGTAACATCTGTCCATCTGATGCCTGTACATTTGATTTGATTTGCAGGGGGATTATGTATTTCACAAGTCCAGGTGTTCAGCTACATGCAGATAGTTGTTCAACCTGTGATTTGTTGCAGATACAATTCACTGGCTCCTGAAAGCACATCTGGGAGGACCAAAGTCCAGGCTAAAGCTTGACTGAGAATCAGACTCAGGATATAGATGGTGTTATAGTCTCAGGACTGCACAGCAACTGAATTTCTTCCATGATTGACTGTCATCTTCCCATAAGGGATGCATTTGCTTGTTTTGATTCCGTGTGAAGCATGGATTTAATTTAGGAGCATTTAAATAGAGACTTAAACTTAGGAAAGCTTACATGTGATTGAAATCAAAGGGATTTAAGCATGTTCTTAAAGTTAAGCAAGCTCTTAAGTACCTTTCTGAATTGGAGCTTGAAGGTCTTGTAATCCTTAATGAAGTAATATTTTGCAGTCATGCAGTAATTGCCGTCCTTCTTTTCAGATCACTTGTTCTCGTGTGCTCTAGAGATATTGCAGACGTGGAGGGGAGCTCTGAAATGTCTGTTTTTACCAGGTTAGGTTCAGCAAAGCCTATTGTCTTCCACAAGGAAGGTAAATGTATTTGTTTTACCACGTTTCTTTTGGTTAAGAGTTACTGGTGCATTTCCCCACCAAAAATGTGCACATACTTATACAGCACTTTTCAATATATTTCCTACCACAATATGCCAGTGCAGCCTAGTAAAAACCTCTTGGCATAGGCATGGTGAGAAGTAGGAGAATAATTCTGGGGCTTTGACGCTACCTCACCAGTGAGAAGCTGCATGCTGCAAGTTTTTCATCCTAAAAGGAGCTTGTTTTTCCAACAAACAAACAAACAAAATAATAATCTGATATCGATTCCATGTCTAGAATTCAACTGCTTTGCAAGGAAAAACAATCATAAACTGAAAGGCTGATGAAAAAGAAAATAGCCTGACGTGAAGTAGGAGCTATTTATTTTTTTGGACAGAAGGAAGGTGAAATCACCAGTTTTGGAAAGCTTCTATTACAGATTTACCTTGGATTACTGCAAGAAATCCATTGGTATCATTGGTCCAGGAAATCTGTGCTGGGTTTCCTACTGGAAAACTGGGGGCTACTGAGTCCAGATTTGGATGAATAATTTGAGTGATAAGGAAATCAAGAAAACAACCAGCCAGCTTGATTCACTTTTCATTTACAGTCTCTCAAGCAGAGATCAGATGGAGAATTGGCTGTATTTCCACCTCCTTTTCTTTTCTTGGGAGTTTGGGGACTTTTTTTCCCCTACTGCTGTACTGAAATTTTTATCAATTTCTGGATCAAGTTTCAAAGCTCATTGCTATGACCGTTCCAGGGGAGGACAGAATAGTCTTTACAGCAGAGACACCGATTTCACTTCAGTGCTTGTTTGATTCCCAATAAGCTGTTTTTCTTTCATTCTTTCACAAGTAAAAATTTGAGGGTTTCTTTTTTGTTTTTGTCCTGAAACTTCATTGCTTCGTTCTTTCATCAAAACCCTGAATACTTATGAAAGGAATACTTTTGAAAGTAAAAATTTAAGTGCTTCTTTTTTTGATTTTATCCTGAAACTTCATTGCTTTTTCTTCATTCTTTCATCAAAGCCAAGTACCTTTGAAAGGAATTTTTTTATTAAAAAGCAATCTTTTTTTGTTTGTTTTGTCAGACTTTGTTCCCTGAAGCACTTGTGCCCCTCACTTGAGCACAGCACATCCAGATCTTCTTGGGAGCTCGATTCAGCCTCCAGCCCTGACTGGTCCTGGCACAAAAAAGCAGCAAGCAGGGCCACCACTGTCCTGGGGACACGGTGGTCGGTGGCCATCTCCTTGCTTGCCACTTGGGTGGGATGCTGGTGCCTGGCGGTGGGATGGAGCCGCTGTTGGCCCATCATGTGCCGTCCCTGTTTAGCTTTTCCTAAGGGCAAGAGTGTTCGCCCACGTGTCTGCCCTGATTTCCAGTCTGGGTAATTATGTTCTGCCCCATGAGCTTTCTCCCGCTGGTTCAGGTATGCGCGCTATTTGACTTCACAGCTCCAAAAGCGGTCGCACGCAGGACTGCTCTGTGCTGGGGAGCGGAGGGAGGGGGGAGGCTGAGTTTCAGGGCAGGCTAGAGCAGTTCTCCCAAGTACATATTGCTTCTGCCAGGGATAATGCAAAAGAAACCAAATCCTCTTGACCCCAGCAGGATCGAGATTTAGGATCTTGCTGCCTGGTTTTGCAAAACCTTATTTAAATTAGAAGTATTTACAGGAATAGTCTCAATCCAACCAGCTGCAAATAGCCTTGGGAGTCTTTGCAATGAAAAGCATAATATAAACACAAGACATTATTATTAAAATGGAAGACTACATAATGCCTTTGTACTTTGTGACAGCAGAGGACCAGAGCAGAGTCGACATGGGGGATAGTTTAGGCATAACAGGAAGAAACTGTTGTAAACTAATAAAAGAAGGATTCAAAGTGCCTAACCGTTTTCATGTAGTCAAATATGAAAAAGTACCAGTGTTATTCAAAAATAAAAAGTAAAACAGTATTCCTGCTAACTGACGTCTGGGAACCTCTCTTAGCATATTGGAGTACCTGCAGATCTGTGATGCAGCGAGGTTACGGCTTCAGCAAGGCTCATTCCCTCCTTCATCAACCTGTTCTCTCCTAAATGCTCTGTTATTTTAATTCAAGGAAAAAGAAAAGAAGGGCTACGAAGCTTGCATGATGTGTGGAGGGAGTCTGTGCTGTGCTGCTAGTAAGTGAACTGACCCATCCAGAGGCTTACTCTCTTTGTGTCTGTTTTTCAGGGAGTTTTGCCATGCTTGGCTATAAAGGACAAGCCAAACCCTCCTGGATTAAAGTCCTCAGTCATGCTGGTTATCAGAAAGCTGCTTCTCTACAGCATTATGTTCCCTTGAAGCTGAAAGAGTATCAATGTCCAGCTAATGCCAACAAGTCGCTAAAATCTGCTTTTTCTCAGGATCACTCGGAGCGCATCTCTGCAGAGGCTGCGGCACCCTGGGGTTAACATCCCTGGGGCAACACCGTCCTGGCAAAGTCTGCCACTGTCACCAAAACCTCTTGTTTTTACAGGATTGTACCAAACTGATGGTGCTCATTTGTGTCTTTTATAACTAATAAATATATTCTCATCTTACCCACTGTGGTAGAGCTTTGTTTTTCAAGCAGTGCCTCACAGGGCAGGATAGGAAAAGCCTATGAGCTGCCCTTCCCAAGGAAAAACGTTTCAACATATCTACAATTTGATATCAAAAGGTAAGTTTTAAAGGCAAGAGCCTGCTCTCTGGTATCACAGGGACTAGAAACGAAATTTGGTGTGGAAACTTCGGCAACATCCCGGGAAACAGATGAACTTCAGCAAAGGTAGAGAATTCCTTCAGTCCTGTTTTCTCTCCATTAATGTCTGCTTTTAAAAAACCTAAGCGTCCTGCTGTGGCATTTTGTGTGAACTCAGTAACATCTTCTTGGTAAGCACGCAGTGGTCTTACGATAATGTCTTCTAATTGAACTGAACAGAGAGGATGCAACAAGGAGTTATAAATGTGTTTCTGTCTGTAACTAATGACTGGTGAAATGATGTTTGTCCAGCTGATGTGGACGCTTAATTAAAGACCTACAGGAATAAAACCCAGGATAAAATATGTGCTGCGTAGGTTAAAGTCTTGCGTTCCTTTCAGACAACACTTGTATTGACTTTCTGCTCCCATTGAGGACTGAAATACTGCCGATGTTAGTGGCTAATTCTCTTTGATTTTTTTTTGTTTCTTTGTTTATGCTGCTTCTTTTTTGAAGGAAAGAGAAAATTAGAGCTTTGTATTCAAACTGAGAAACAACCAGTGACCTCACTCATTACAGTTTAAGTACAGAGTTCACAGAATCGCAGTTACCCTAAAGTGATGACAGTCTCATTTTGGTATGAACATGATGTTGTTGGTGACAGCAGTGAAGGGACAGGCGTGTGCCTTTGTCACGTGGGTTACTCAAACAGGTAGGTGAAGGCTTTGTTACTAGTGTCCTGTCATTTCTTTGGAATTCTCAGAAATGACCAAGCAAGTTGCTACAGGGAAAGGTTAGTGTTTTGTTGGCCAGACTTTTGCTCCCTGGTAAGTTAGTTGCTCTGGCATCCGCGTGCCGGCCAGCTGATACTGTACCTCTGAGGGGGCACAGAACGGCTCGGCTGGGGTGCTTGCCTCCATCGGGCACGTACCACCCAGTGGTCCTCAGATGTGGGGTGAGAGGACACTTGAAAGGTTTACAGGTGGAGAAGCAGACCGTGGTTCCATCCTCACATCAGGTAGGAGAGGTGCGAGTTGGATTAGACCAAGGGGGAGGTTGTGGCTTGCTCAAAAGTGTGAAGAAATCACTGACGCTGCCCGGGAAAGGTAAGAGAGAGTGATGCACAGGACATCATGGGCCTGGGCTGGCTCCTGCAGGGAGTGATGGAGATTCATGTCTCGATGGAATGGAAACTGGTACAGGAGCCCGAGGATCTGGGACTGGCCCTCTAAGGTGCTTCCTGAAGGCCTTTTGAACTCCTGTTATTACCTAATTGTTAGGATTTCTGAGGCTGTGCTGGGGAAGAAAAGTAAGATGTTTTTGGCTTGTAAGCCTAAGCCCAAAACTGGAACAACTACTTACAGAGCAGACTTTTAGCTTCTTGGAGATTTGTTTGATAATCTGTGACAGGTCCAGACCCTGGATCCCAATAAAACTTTGCAGAGCTCTAACCCCGGGCTGAGACTAAACAATTGGCAAAGGAAGATCCTGGTAAAGGAAGGACAGGAATGTGCCTAGACCTCTGAAAAATCTCTATTCCCGCCCCAGAAGGAGAGCAAATGGCAAATGTCCTGGAGAGGAAGGCGTGGAGCGGTGGCGAGCCAGATGCAAACAGTAAAGTACCACAAAAGCAAAAAGAAAAATATTTACATCCTGATGCAGTTATTTGGGTAGTTAAAAACAGGAGTTTGAAGAGGATTCGAGATGCTGTGATCCTCTTCAGCCACTGCACACACTTTCCTTACCTTGGGAGAGCAAAAAAAAAAAAGGCTTCAAAACCAGGGACGCTTTGCAGAGGGTATAGTTCCTCCACGGACCCTTGGGACATTCAAGACGATGCTTTCAAAGGCTGCCACTGAGCTGGCACGCACCAGAAGCCCGTGTGTGTGAAGCTGCAGGGGTAAGTGTTTCGTGGCATTGCTTCCGGGGATTTCCTGAGCAGGAGGATCTCCACCCGCCTGCTGGAGTCCACGTGGACTGTGCACGTCCCCGTGGACCTGCAGCTAATCCAGGTAACAGCAGATGGATTCAGGACAAACGGCCGTCCTGGTTATCTCCAGAGGGTTTCTGCAGTGGGAGCACAGTAGCTCTGGCACTGCCTGCAAGCATCAGCTTGGCTGTACACTGAGTTACTGTCAGCAGGCACAGCAAAGTCAGTGCATCCTGAACCTTCTAAAAACAAGGTTTAGCTTCCCACCACTTTGATGCTTTCAAAACTTCATGGTGCGGATGAGCGTTTAATTCAGTGAAACGCTGAATGCTTGGACAACATGTGAAACTGTGAGTCAGTCAGCCTCGGATGGATGCAGTGGTGTGAATTGCAAATGATTTTGTTTTAGCTGAGCCAAAAATTGCTTCCTTTCCTTTTCAAGGTCTATTAGCTGCTGGGAAAAAAAAAAAAAAAAAGAAAATCAGTTAATTCTGAAAAAAAAAGCATAGCTTTAACATAAGTCTTTTTTTACCATTTATTTCTGTCTCAAAGTAGTTTGCCAATATTGCAACAGATTTGCAAACACCTTTAGTTTTGTTTAATTTATTCATTGTAAAAATTTCCTGTAACTCCTGCTGCTTTTTCCAAATCTGATGTTATGAGCTTCAGGAATCAAGGACCTTGCAGTGATGTTTGTATATGGGATATATGAGAAATGATATGGAAAGATATTAGATAAATTTATAAGAAACCAAGGTTCACTGGGGAAAAGTTGAGAGTGCTGCTTTTGACTCCAGTACTGGTTTCATTGAGAAATAAAGTCTGTCCCTAAGTTTAATCCTCCTCTACTTGCTGGTAACAAGAAGCAGCTAATGGCTGGGTGGCAAACAGGAGATAAAGATGAACAGCTACGCTTCTGTCACGTGCTGGGACTGGGCAAGCGTTTTCATTAGCCATCCCTAGAAATGTGCTTGTTTGTTTATAAGGCGGTCTGAAGGCTTTGGCTCTGCTTGTGGCTGGTCGTGTGGAGGCTCCCCCTGCACAGGACTGTCACTGTAGCAAGCGCTGGCATGTCCTCAGGTCAGAAAGGCAAATGTACTCCGCAAATCCATCTTCCCAGCTGGGGCTAAAATGCACAATTCCCGTAGTGGTGCAAGAGGACAGTCGCAATGTCAGCAAGAAGGTAGCAGAGATGCTAATTAAACAGCTCCTTCCTCTCTCAGGAATCTGCTTCCAAATCGATGTTGACTTCTTTGCAATGACCATCAGGGTCTCCTGGAGTATCTCTCCTTGCAGAGGTGGTGCCTGGGGAACACAGATCATCATCTCAAGCACCTCAGGTGCAAATCAGTCTCTGCTGAGAGTTCACTCTCAACCAGGCTAAAAGGCATCTTTTCCACGTAAGCTTTTCCTGACCTATGAGGATGGCTCCAGATCCCTTCTTTGCCCCCATGCAGGTCTGTGGTCTCTTGCTGGGCAGTAGTAGCAGTAGTAGCCATCAGATTTCTTGCTCCTGTTTGACATCTTTTTCAGGCAGTGTCAGATAGGTGCTTTCTCCCTTCCTTGCTGTGTTTGGAATGGATGGTTCCTGCTCCCATTATGGCCCTCTTGACGTACCAGAAAGGAGCTTCATCTTCAGCAGACACTGAGGGAGCATCCTCCGAAGTGCATCAAGCTAGTCTTAAGAAGCACTTTAAAATACTTGATATGGGGAGTTAGGTTTTTCTAAATGTTGGTCCCAGGCTTGGGTGATCAGCCCAGAGCCGTGTGAGGTGGTGAGTCATGGTCGGAACCTGGTGTGTGTTTCTGACTGGTTGGCTGTGCTGCTCTGGACACCTCTGCTCTGCCCCTGGGATTCGGGGTGTCCTTATGACCACACCACAATGCCTGCGACAATCCAGCTTCCTCAAGAGCATTTATTCCCCATTTTGCTTTCGGGATTTTCTGCTTTGTGCTGCCTCCAGCATTAAAGCCGTAGGGAGGGTGGATAAGGATTCCTGTCCATGTAATGCACTTTCTAGTACAGTATCGCTGCTGACACCTGTGGTAGCAGCCAGCTGAGGACTAATGGCTTCCTGCATCTACTTTTAGCATTGTCTGCTGCTATTGTGCACTTTTTTTGGAAAGATCCAGCAGCTGGGAATCATTTCAGAAAGTCCACCTTGCCAAATCCAGGGATATGAGTCCCACTTGCCTTTGCCAGGCAGCTTTAATGGCTTGGATGAAAAAGCTTTTCTCACCCAAGAGAGGGATCACAGATGGTATTTGAGAAACGCTGGAGATGATAGACTTAGGAGGACTCTCGTGTGGCCCTTACACTCCAAGTGCTTCAATCTGCAGAGAGATTTGTTGACATTGCTGGTTACATCAGAGCTGAAGTCAGCCACGTGGCGCCTGTTCAAAAGGGATGTAGCGTGTTGCTGTATCCCCACACGGCTCTCGGCGCTGAGCTAACGAAGAACGAGGCAGCTGCTGGCAGGAGGTGACTGCTCCCGAGTCCTCTCCAGCAGGAGTCATTAATGAAAAGAGTTGCTATCTCTTCCTCCTCTTATATTTAACAGGAAAATCAAGCATGCCACTGTTTGTGTCTAAGATTTGGGAAAGATGCTTAATTGAGAGCCTTTGAAGGAAAATTCCTGAGATTATCCTCCGAGTAGTGTTTTTCCGGCAGCGGGTTAGTCAGAACTGAATCAGAGGAGTCGAATCCTCTTGGCCCCCTCTGTTTTCAGCCTTTCCAACCCAAGTGCCAGTTCATACTAACACTGCAATGAACTCGGGCTCGCCGGGAGCCGACTCAAACACCCTACCTCAGTCACAAAATAAGCAGGATATTCTCTGGACTGTGGCAGATCAGACACTGCAAAAACAGCGGAGCCTGGCACACAGCTGCCTGCAGAAATGACATGGCTTTCCAGTGTCTGATTGCTTGTTTTGATCTCTGCTGATGGAGATGGATGTAATCGGGGAAGCAGTCCCCGGTGAGCAATTGGGGATGTAATACCAGAAGCCATTTTGCACAACCTGATGGTAAGTACTGTGCAGTTCTTGGCTCTAAAGAAAGCAAAGGCTGTGAAATTTCTTGAACTAGTTTACCTCCAGTTTGCTACAGCTTACTGTCAGAAATAAGCTCATGAGATGGACAGAGCAAGGATGCTCCTCTGAGTTTTTAATGGGCCAGAACAAAGAAATTTCTTTGCTACCTACAAAGAAACAGGAGAGCAAATGCATGCCTTTGCTGTCAAAATACCAATTCTTTTTATTTCTGTGAACACTTATATAATCTGTATTTTATGACCACTACCTTACCAGTTGCAATTTGGCTTTATGCAACACTAACATACAGCTGTGTCCATGTTATAAGAAACACTGTTTATCTGCAATGACCATCCTGTGGTATTACCACTTGTTTAAGTTTTTCCTCTGTCATTAAAGCAGAGTCACTAGAATCACTAGATTGGGTTTGCAGATTTGTAATAATCCCTTATAAGTCTTGACATTTTAATGGCGACTGCTGTACTTTGGGTGTACATCTAACAGCATTCCTTTAAAAGAACACTGACTTATCAAATGTGGATGGTTAATGCTGTTAAAATGTCAGACACGTGCAGCCTGGGTCTGGAACAAATTCCTTGGCGACGGTATAGCCCTCTGATAATGTATAGCATTCAAAGTTACAGTCTTACTAAGTGCATTCCTATTTTCTACTGTTCTGTAACAGCATTTCAGCACCTGATAGACTGTACCAAGCCCTGAGTCTATGCTGTTTCCAGAGCTTACGGCTGTCAAATACACTATAGCGAAAGAAGCAAACATTTTCCTGCTGGAATGTTTCTAGACAAATCTGGTGCTAATGTTCCTTTTTAATACAATCCTTGAATTGCAAGTGATTTGAACATATCACTGTACTTCGAACTTTATCACCTTTATGAAATGTACAGACATGTGTTTTGCATATATATGCTTGCTTCAGACTAAATCCTGGCTTCTCACATATCTTTTTCTTGTGTTTTTTTTTGTTTGGTTTATATTAGTAAGTGACATGAAAGATAACATGTGTGTTTTGCCCTGAAGAAATTGGGGCACCCTGGAGTTTTTTTTCAATTGCTGTTTTGGCGTCTAACTAGGCTGCGCAATACATACGTTTATCCTACTTCATCGTCGTGATGCGACGTAGCAGCTCCAGATAAAGATCTTGGATGTTGCTCAGATACTGGCTTACATGATAAAACCTAATGGCTCCAAGGACTACACATGAATTTTAAACAGCGCATTATGAATACAGAAGTGGGTGTCCTTGCCTCAGTGTGAATCCACACGTCGATATATTGTCACGAGCACAGGGCAGAGCTGCAGAATTGATCACTGGAGACCAGAGAGGATGACATTAATTCTAACTTTGACTTTCGTGACAGTGCCGGTTTGTTTTTGCTGGGGGTTGGCTGCTGAAGAAACAAAAACATCAGGTCCACTGGTTTTAAAAGCAGCCTTTGGTTTTGCAAGAAAATTCTGGGCTGGCACTTTCAATAGACAGTGTTTTCTTGGTTCTGAAATCTAAGAAACTGCGTGCTTCGGATGGGAAGTGTGAGTACGGTTTATCTTGGGGGTGCAAAAAACACCATTGGTAAAAACGTGTGGGTAGTTTGCGGGGAGAGCGGTGCCATTGAAAGGTTAGTTGAAAATTCGTCACTCTTGCAAACACCTTCTTGGTTGTGTTTCATTACTGTTTTGCACATTTCAATATGCAGGTCTAGAGAGTCTTGATGCTGGATGTGTTTTTACTGCATTCCTAAGGTGTTTTTGGTTACATCTGGTGGTTGCTTTCTGAGTGTCTATTTAGGTTCCCAAGTGGATTTATCGAAAACCAAACAAAGGGTGAGGAGCTACCAATGGTTTCTTGCTCTGTTAGGGCTGGTCCCAAAGTTCAGCCGTAGAGCTGAAAAAGAGTGGAAGTGATCTGGCATAAAGCTGGATATAACCTTTTTTGTGCAGTGATTGGTTTTGCATGAGCTGGAAACACACACACAAAAAGTTACATTTTCTTGATATTCTGTCTTCACAGGTATCCATCCAGAAAATTGAAAATCCTGAAGAATGGCTCTACATACTTCCATGTATCTAGCTGAAAATTTCATTTTTCTTCTGTTTGTAATCTCGTCTGTAAGCACAGGTAAGTTTATATGCTGAGGGGGAAAAGGGCATGGTTTGTAAACCTATTTTTAATTAAAGACATTGCTGGTTTTTCAGTGGTTTTTCATTCTTCTTTGTATAATAAAAGTCAAAGACAGAGTGAGAAAACTCAGGAGAAAAGCAGTTTTCGGATGTGCCAATGCTCTCAGTCGAGGGCAGCTGGAGCGGCAAAGACTGAAGTTTCTGAGCAGGTGGAAGTACTCTCAGGAATCCCTTAGATTCTGCCACGCATTCTCAAAACAATCCACAAACTGCCACAAAGAAACAGCAAAAGAAACCTCAGGTCCTAATAGCTGTAGCTGTGGGAGGTGAAGTTGAGCATTCCCGTTCGGGAATGCCTGATCTAGTCGAGACGTGGCGTCCCTGGCGGCAGGGAGACTGGATTAAAATGATCTCTAAGGTCCCTTCCAGCTTAGGCCACTCTATGATTATGCTGCATTGCCCAAGCCCAGATGTCAATAACTAAAAGCTCTGGACATCCCTGCCCCTCGGATTTTCTCTCTTCCAAGTAACCCTTTTCCTAAGCAGTTAGGGAAAGGGGAAAAGGGAAGCAAGATGTATATATCTTAAGTACAGCTAATTTGAGGGCTTGTATTTGTTGAAAACAAAGACACCATGTGTCTTGCCCCAAATGCTGCAGCTGCATGAGGCGACATTTCCTTGCGAGGCTCAGACCCTTTTGGTCAAGCAGCCAAACATGGAGTTAATTCCTTGTGCTAGGTAGAAGTTGCACTCAGGAAAAATGACAATGAGAGCACTAATCCAAGCTAGCAAGCTACCTGGACCAGCTTGGCAGAAGATACTCAGCCCTCTGGGGTCTTTAGCAGAGCAGCTGTGGGTGATGTGTGTGGCTCCTGCTCTCTAGTACAAACAGGTTAATGAAACTGGAAATTTGAGTCTTTTGTTCTGGATTGCGTTGGCTTTTGCTGATTGTCATCCCAAACATCAGTGTAAATTCCTCTTGTTTTCCCCTTAGGCTTCACTGTCTACCCCTCTATTTCTAAATAATAAATTTTGGGGATGTCAAGCCATCTTCTGAGGCTGCAGGAAGCTGTTTCGGACACTAGTGTAGCTAAGTAAATGGAAAAATGAGGAAGCTTTTATCCTGTCTACTTAATCTAGTTGATACATTATACCTCTACATTTGAATTGATTCTTTTGGTTTTATTTAGCTTCTCATCACAAGGAGATATTTTTCTGTTATCCTTATTCCTATGGGAATAACAGCTAATTTATTATTTTTTTTAATTTATCAGTCTGTATTACAGTTATATTTGAACATCTATTTGCAATGTAAGCGCCATTCCTGCCTGAAATATTTATCTTCTCCAATTCTTATTAATTCTGTGTGTCTAGCTCTTATTAATTCTGTGTGTCTTCTGGTAGGAACTCCTTATTTTCCTCGATCACTGTAAATTAGAAAAAGTGCCTCTGACATTACCAATATGCTTCCAGCTGGCACAAGTGGAATTAAAATCAGATCCTGGATGTTTATCAGAGTTTTACTTGCTACCTGGTGGATTATTAGCCCTCTCTGATTTGATCATTTCATGTATATGGAAAAAGTTTTCATATGTTACCCACATGAAATGTCTCTTGCTTATCTTGCAGAGCTGGTTTTTAATGGGTCTCTGGCGACAGTGGCTGGCTCATTTCTATTGTTTTCTTAAGGTGTGCAACTAGTGGAAGAATCAGAGAGGAAACAATGCAGATAGACAGATTTTGTTTCTGTTGCAGTGGAATTACAGACATCCCTCCAGTTTCACAGTGACAGCACACAAAGCCATCAGCTGCACCACCACTGGGACCCGTTCCCTTGCATGAGTTCACATGGTTGTCGTTTCCATTAACTGGAATGCATTAGTATCTGTGGGGCAAAACCCACCCAACTTCACTATACCAAGTGCCAGAGACATAACCCTGCTGAAGTCAGGGTGTTTATCCCATGTCTGTTATCATTGATTTGTGGATCCTGTATTTTTCCTATGGTGTTTCTGTTTCAAAGGATAAAAATTGGAGAGCTGGTAAGAACTCCTATCCCCTTTTGATGGCAAAGGGCTCATTGTTCAAACCTCCACTGACCTCAGCTTCCTAGGATTAGAAAGGTGTCTACCCTCAGAAAATATGCATCACACAAGGGATTCGCACATTTGCAGTTTTGTTGATTAGAGTAAGATATGATGCTCACATATCGAGTGAGATTATATCACGGAAATATTTTATCTTAAGTAAATACTTACAACATGAGACTCTTGGATTTGGTATGAGAGCTAGTTAGACTAACACGTCATGGCAGTCCATAATCAAATTTGTCTGTGGAGACCAGTGATGTGTGAACCCAAAGTGAATGAATCCTTACTGCTTCTGCCTGGAAAAGCTCACAAACCCACAGCCTCTCTCTTGTGAGACTCCTATTTCTTTCTGTTACTGGGTGCACTGGCAACTCCTTGGGGCTTGGTGTTTTCGTGTTAGTTCGTGTACTTTTAATTTCCGTCTCCAGTGAAAACAATATGCAAATATATTTTAATAGCCTTATGTTACACAAAAGCTTTTCAAACCTTGCAGGTATTTAGGGGCCATTTTTAAAGGTAGTAATTGTTTTACCCTTTCATCAACATCTTCCCTGGGCTTGTGAAAGCCTTTGTGTCTGGATGATATGAACAGAGTTAAATGTCACTGCAGGAGGGGCTCAGTTATAGCCTCTTCTCGGTACTTTTCTGGAAACTGCATCCCTTGCAAGGCTCCTTTGCATCAGGTAGCGGGTTTTTCCATGCTTCCAGAAAACAGAAAACCATACAGGTTAAGCTGTTGTTTGTTTTCTTTTGGTCGTGACCCACATGAACTCTGCTGCACTGAGGCACTGCTGTGTTCCAGGGAGTCAGCAAAAGGGCACACTGAGAATGATACTGTAAAGATGCCCAGATATGGAGCTTTCTGTCTTGCACCGAACAAACAGTAATTGTCTTCACTCTCCCATCTCTACCCAGCAGAAGCAGGTGTCGCATGTCCTGATAAGGACCCTGAGTTAGAAAGCTGGAACCCAGGTCACAACGAAGAAAACCACATCGAAATCCGTAATGGCAGGAAGCTCCTTCTCTCTTCTTCTGCGACTGTCCACTCTATCCACATCACCGACGGAGGTAAAGCGTGCTGGTGGCAAGGCTGGGTGAGATGGGCTTTCCATTGTGGCTATTTAAATCCCTCCCTCTCATGCTGGGAGGGCTTTCTGCTTCTTGCTGAGAACTGGGTGGCTACTGGACAAACACGGCTGTAATTCAATACGAGGGTGGGTGGTAGCTGAGATGCTATCAGTTCTTCAGTCATTAAAGGTCAACCTATTTGTTGACCTTTCTGGAGAATTTACAAAAGTAGCTTAGTATACTCATTAGTTCTATTTCTGTGATTTGCTTCAAAAACATTTTTTTACTAAATCATTGTCCTGATAACATCATACTGCAATTGTTGTGTTCTCAGGGTCTTAGGACAGAGCAGATACGTATGTGCCTCTGTGTCTAAGGACAGAGTCATAGTGTTGCTGGTGGCTGGTATCGTGAATAGCTTTTACTCATCTTAACTCTGAATTTCCGTCTCTGTTCTGAATGAGTCCTCTTCCACACAAATCTTAATTGCATTCTTCAAGAACTGGACTGAAAATAAAGCATGTAATGCCCTCAGGATTTGTATTGAGAGCTGTTCTGGGGAGGATGGGCAGAACTTTTCAAAACTGAGATGAGAGCTCAATACTGGGTTTAGCACAATGGTGTCACAACCTCTAATGAAATGCTGTGTGTTAAAGCAAATGTCATAAACTTTTCTACTTAGGCAAACTGGTCATTAAAGACGATGTGCAGCCTATCATTTTGCGTACCAGACACATACTCATTGAAAATGATGGAGAGTTACATATCGGCAGTGAGATATGCCCTTACCAAAGCAATGTGATTATCATCTTATATGGGCGGTATGTATGCAGGATAAAGTGCTATCTTAGAACTTTCTAGAATCTCTTTTCCACAACAGGGAATAAAAATGTTCCTTAAAATTGCATGTCCTCAGATATACTTATCATCATTGCTCTGTAGAAGGATAAGTAGCTTTTTAAAAAAATCTAAATGGCATGTAAAAAACTTACACAGGTTTGGTTCTGGTTTTCAAATCTTACTGAGAGGCAAACACTGCGGTATTTGGGCATGCTGGAATGTCAGTGTGGACTTTGCCACTACTAGAGCTGATTTTCCAGATAAGGCTTAAAACCCAAGGAGTTCTTTTATTCTGAAAACTTTCCTCCCTAAACATCCTTTCTTTCTGCACGAGAGTGGTGAGCCAAAGGATAACACATTTACATCTTGCAGATTGCTACAGGTTCTCTTAGAATTTCAGGGATGCCAAACTCATATTTATCAACCACTAGACCTCCTGGCTCCTGGTTAGGGTCCTAACTTCCTCCAGAATTCAAAAACACAGAGGTGTCATTCAGTCTGGGTTTTGGGCCTCCTCTGACCTGGATATAATGAATATAACATCTATAATTTGCATTCCAGATTGCTGCTGGGCTTCAGTAGCTGCTGGTACTATTTCAAATAATGTAATTTTTTGTACAATGTGAGCAGCTGCTAATTCTTAGAGTATCTGAAAGAAATGCATTGCAAATCATGATGCTTCTCTCCTCGGGCCATAGTGGAACAAGGAGAGAGGCTCCTTGACTGTCAGATACAAACCCAAACCTGGTTCCTTTTCTCCATCCTGCTGCAGAGCGGATGATGGCAGCCAGCCCGATCCCTACTTTGGGCAGAAGTATCTTGGAGTAAGTAAGGGTGGCACTCTCGAGATCCATGGAAAGAAGAAGCTGTCCTGGACTTTCTTAAACAAGACTCTTCATCCTGGTGGCTTGGAAGAAGGTGGATATTACTTTGAAAGGAGCTGGGGCCATCGGGGTGTCATTGTCCACGTTATTGACCCAAAGACGGGGGCAGTTGTCCATTCAGATCGGTGAGTGACTTTTCAACTGTCTGATTGTGAGGGTCTTTGGGAACAGGTTGGGAACAGCACCTCAGCAAGCTCAGAAACACACACTTTGGCATCTTGTTCAAATGGGTGTTGTTGAATGTACGTATGATTCTTTCTAGATAGTAATCTCCAAAACCAAAGATTGAGTAGGGTTACTACCGTGCTCTTCTGTCAAATTGACTTTAATCAATTTGGCTTAACAGAAACTCCTAATACACCCTGTTAGACAAGTGCTTTTGTAGCAGGATAAACTAATTACTGTAAACAATACAAAATTATTTCTTGCTTTTCAGTACAGAAAGCTGTGATGCCCGCTGAGGTAAATGTTTTTGGGTGCTTTTTGTCACTTCAGGTTTGATACCTACAGAGCAAAAGAGGAAAGCATACGTCTTGCCCAGTATTTGGGCAGAGTTGCGAATGGCATGATCCTGTCAGTTGCAGTGAATGATGAGGGATCTAGAAACTTGGACGACTCGGCCAGGAAAGCAATGACCAAAGTGGGCAGCAAGCATTTCCTCCACCTTGGGTTTAGGTATGTGCCAGTCCTGCCAGTTCTTCCAGCACAGAGGCTTTATTATGCTCCTAAGATGTCCAAATAACTCCACTCTCTCAAAGGCACAAAGTTCTTTCACATGAAAAAAGAAAAAGGAAAAAAGAAAAAAAGAAACTTCTCAATGTCAAGTTTTAGCAGTTAATTAGATACTTTAAGATGTGCTCAGTGTCTATATTGGGTGTTTTTATTAGCAGATTGAGGAATAGCATATGATTCACATTGAAAAATGTTTTTCCAAGATACTGTTCCCACAAGTTACTTACTCCAATTTATTTTCAAGCCATCCCCCAAAGATTTAAGAAGCATGTCTACCTCCACACAGAGGATTGGAAGGACTCAACATTAAGGAGGGTATAATAATAGCCATGTAGCCCTGGCTAAATACATATAGACATACATAGAGTGTATTCTTCAGCTTGTCCAATACATGTTCGGGGACTTTGGCAGCACAGAAATTTAGCAAGCATGAATTTATGCTGTGGACTGTAAATATTTCTGTGGCAAATACAGTGTCTGTGTTGGCACACATGCTGTTGAGAATACTTACTATTTACCTAACTGTAGCCATTACATTTTTTTTCATGTTTATCTGAATTTAGGTAGGCTTATTTTTTTAAGGGACACTAAGAGGGTCACTGCAGAACATATAAAACAATAATCTGCCTTCTAGGAAGAAGTGATTGAATACAGCAGCCTGTGGGAACAGACAAGTATCAGCTGGGTGTGTGCAAGTGGAGTAAGATTTGGGGTGGTTGATGAAGAAGTTGTGTCAAATATTACAGGGACTCTCATGCACCAGATAATGCATTTCAAAGAATCAACCAAGGTTGCAGAAACAGTCTCCAAAACCAGGCTCTCAAATACACAGACCCCATACTTAAGCCCAGTATCCTGCTGGTTTTCTCTTCAAAGACTGAAATTAGGGAAACAGAAAAAGATTTCTGAACATTATACATTTTTCTTTTCCAGTTGTGCAACAGGAAGAAATTGATGATTTTCGCATACGTTTATAAAAGAAAATTGCACTTGAGTTTTTAGGCTGCTGTGGTGTTTTAAAGCTGGTTTCTCACTACTTTGACATAAATGCTTGTAATGGAAATACCATAGTGATTAATCCATGGAAGTGTGACTTTCAACACTGCTACTGTTTGCAGTTAAAAAGCTAATCTTTGCCATGCTGTTATCTGAAATACCATGATATTTCCTTATCTAAATAATAATGACATTTTGGGTACCATGATGTGCTAGTAGTTGGTATGTTTGGTCTCCCACCAGCATCCTGGTATGTGGAAAAATACCTGCATCTTGGTGCGTTATTTAAAAAGACTGTATTTTTTTAGGAGTGTTCTCAGCGTTTAAGTTCTTCAGCTTTCAAAAAAAACATTGTCTGGATGGTGGCTGGGACCAGATTTACAAGGGCAGTTAGGTGGAGGAGTGGAAGGCAAGCAGCTTTGTCAGATGTATCCAAACATTTCTACTTATGCAGATTGACCTTTCACTTCACTGTAGTGGAACAGGATTTAGACATGTTGTTCTGTGTTTCAGACATGTCTATAACTCTGAATAAGGATGCGTATACCTGACAGGTGCTTTTTGGAATTTTTTGGAAGTTCTTAAAAAAATGTATGTTCAGAATGAGAAAATTACACCCCCCACACATGCTTTAACCTCTCCAGTAAAGGAAGGCTCTGACAAAGGAGCGTGGATGGACTGACGGATGGTTCTAACATGCCCATGTACTCTCTCACCACTCACTGCTGGCACCCAGGGTCTGTGGGCAGGTCCTGCTGGATCCTGGTTGTTGGATCTTCTCAGCTCCCTGCGCGTGGCTGGGCCTGACACAGGCATCACTGAGACAGTAACAGTGTAAGCCCCAGGCAGCCATTTGGCTTAGGAAATTTCTGTTTCACATTGTGTGAGGTGCCGCTATTCAGCCCGAGATTGAGTTGCCTTCTGACTGGAGTGGTGGCCAGGGCTACATGCGCAAATTCCTGTCTGTCTCCAGCTGCTCCACATGCAACCTGATCGTAAAGCTTTGCAACTCCCCCTTGCTGTAGCAGAACCGATGAGCAAGGCTGAATTATCTGAAAACGTTTCTGTGCTCCTGGCACAGTTGCTTATTTGCTGAGTCCAGAATATTAGGAATGAAAGGAAAGTCTTGTATTCCTCCTCTATTGTTGTCCTTTTGAAAAGCGGTTTCTTTTTAAAAGTGAACTTATTTTCCCTTCTACTAATAAGTTAAAAGAAAGCCTTCTACATTTGGTGACATAGTTGTTCTCTTTGAAAACCCACCCAAATATCACTGGTTTGGCTCTGGAATTACTGGTCCCCTCACTTCACACAGCTCAAACAGTGTGCATGTGTCCTTATGTGTCAGGATTGAATGACTTTAACACTATTTTTAGCGACAAAATAACCGGCAGGAACAAGTATTTTAACATATGAAAAGGGGCTAAACCTTGAATTGCAGAACTAGAAAGCTTCTTATTCTTTAGTTTATTCTGGAGATTATTTTCAGGCCATCACCTTTTTTGTCATTTGGTTTGAATTTGATGACAAAAAAACAAAATAAGAAAAATAAGATCTGTCCTGCCTGCTGAGTGATAAAGTGTCCTTCCTGCTCCCACCCCCCTTCTCTCCCTGGATGGAGATCACAGCCCGGCGGTGCCTTCGGCGGTTGGCGCACAGGCGAATTTTCCGGCAGAGCATCTGGCTGTCTCCCACAGCAGTCTCTGCTGAGCCTGTCCCCTGCTCGGCCGAGGACACACCGCGGGGACGGCCGCCCCTCCAGCAGCCATGTTGGATGCACGCATGGGGCTTGGCACAGCCTGGGGTGCAGCTCTGCTCACCCAGAATCTGCTCCTGCTCCCCCACCAAAGCCTGGGACTGAGAATCCCAGCAAAGCCTGGCTCACGCCAGCGGTGATTTGTGCGTGGCTATCGGTCAATGTCCGCACGTGTTTTCTTCTGAAGTCCCAGAGCGGTTTTTAACTTTGCAGATGTTAAATGGAAGGTGACCTGAGAGACTCAAGGGTGAATCATGATGCAGTTGAAATCACTGGATGTTTATACCTATAAAGACATGATTTAATCAATGGAGCTGTTTGCTAAATTCAGGTTAGGGGTGACAGTCTCCCTACCACTCTAAAAGCATATTTTATATTCTGTTAGTCATTAAGAGCAGATATTCCCGAACTTCTGTTCTGAAGATAAAACTCCCTCCTGACCCCTGCTAATTGGGTTCACCTCCAAGGTTGGGAGGCACTTCAGTCTCTGTCTCCACTGCTTACTCATCCATGTGGTCATTCCCCAGTGCTGCTGATAGCTATTGAACCTGCTCAACCAATAACCGAATAACCGTCAAGGAGTAATGAACTTCTGACACAGGATCAGGCAATTCAGACTCGTAAACTTTTCTCTCTGTTCAGTGTTCAAAATAAGGAAACTCGATATGCAGAGACTATCCAGGCATTTTTTATTTCCCTTTGCCAGCCAGTCTGTCTATTAGACATTCTCATGGGTCATTCCAAAGAGAATTGTGATATACAAGGTTTCAGCATGAGCTAAATTTATTTAAGCAGAAGTCGTTTCTTTTTGTATTCTTTAGTATATGCACACACACACAAAAGAAAGATTTTTCAAGCCCCAAAGGAGTTGCCAGTGTCCCTTGGGACTGTCACAAAAAAGCCTCTTTACACACTCATTTAAGAGAAACACACTTGTTATAGGAGTGTATTAAGTGGGGATTTATCTTCAAATTTCCTTCTCTTTTGATGTAATTAATGAAAAAACATAACATTAAGATATTTTTAATTTTAACTGAGCAGCCTGTCACATTGATCAGATTGTTTTGAATGTATTGTCCTGAGAAATACAAGAACTATAAAGAACATGCATCTCATACAGGACATAACTTGATAATTTCTCATTTTCATTTTCCAGGCACCCATGGAGTTTTATTACAGTTAAAGGAAATCCCTCTGCTTCTGTTGAAGACCACATTGAGTATCAAGGTAATTCACACACAAAATGCTGACTTGCTATTGTCTCTGGAAGTTATTGGAGTTACGGCTGAGATTAATTTCGGTTATGGTATTGGTTGATGGTATTTTCTCTTGACACTGCATTACACTGAAGCTATGAGCAATCGATGGTTAGACATATTTAATTTAATGCTCTCTGTATATATTGCTCCTTCGTATTAATGCAGCTGAGTAGGGTATAACCTAGGTTATCCAAATGCTGAGATAAAAGGTGAGAACCTGCACCAGTGTAAATCCCTGTAACTCCACTGAGCTCAGACACTGCCTCTCTTAGACACAAAGCTATGGAACAAATGCAGATAAAAGTGTCTGAAGCCTCATTCCAAGATCACTAAATTTTTCTGGAAGCTGTTCAGGGCTAATTCTGGAAACACGTATGTGGACCCTTACCTTTTTAGTTTTTACTTTTATCGATTGCATTCAGTGTTTTTACTGATGTTTGGGTTTTTTACAGGTCACAAAGGGTCAGCTGTGGCCAAAGTATTTAAACTATTCAAAGCTGAGAATGGAGAACATTTTAATGTCTCTTCCACTAGTGAGTGGGTTCAAGGTAAGAGGACTCTGTGCCGTTTAACTCAGTGGCAGACAGTCGACAAATAGGCAAATCATCCTTTTTATTGCAATACTTTTTCACTTGGGAAGGGCGGACTTGCTAGGTGCTATTTACATCACCACTAACCCAAGTTAAGTACATGCACAGATTCTTTCCCTGATTGTCTCCAGGATTCTCTGAATAACTGGGATCCCTTTTCCTTTATTGTACTGGGTATGAAATTCCATCTCTTATGATCTGAGAGATCACATGCAACCTCTTACTTCTTTTGACTGCATAGTCATCATGTCCATGTTCCAGACAACATACGGTAACCTGTTGTAACGTGATCCAAAGATCAGAACAGCTAAGGAGGACACAGCTTATACTGCATACTCCAATTATGTACCTTTTAATAACTCCACTCTCCCTTGGCTGGTTACACTTCACAGCATCATTAAAAGCGTCTGGCAGACTAGCAGGAAGAGGCAGGAATCAGATCCTCAGCGAAGAAACTTGTGAATGATGTCTGAGATCATATTATGCTTCACACATTTTTGCTGCATTCAATAAGCTTGACTTTCAGATGACTTTTCTTGTTTGCACTTGCCTCCAGATGTAGAATGGACGGAGTGGTTTGAGAAGCCTGATAAAGCAAGATCTAAGGACATGGAGAAGCTTTCTGACTTCAAAGCTGCTCATCCTGATAAAATCTGTAGACACCCCATTGACATCCAGGTAGGCTGGCTTACCAATTGCTTTTGAGAGGCAAGTCCTCTTTGGACTGACACTGAACCCCAAAATAATTGTGCTTGTCAGCAATATTTGTTTCTAAATAAAAGACACCGATTATTTTACTGCTCTAATACATGACCAACAAGATCTGGTATCCAGTCTTGCATCATTCTGAGACAAAAGTTTATAGAATGGAGCTCCTTTCAGTAAATTCTGGCTTCTGGCATGAAAAAAGAGTACAGATGGGGTCATGGACAGCACAGATGCTATCATGAAATATGTGGTTCCCCACTGGAAGATTAAAAGGAAAAACACATTAAAATTTCAAAGTTTTTAAATGGTCCTGGAATGGATCCTACCTAAAAATTAATCACAAAATATAATGAGATGGTGAAGCTACCAGCTGTAGTAGATTGTCAAAAATATCAGTGAGCTTGCAGCCATTTCTTGGAGTCAATTATTTTTTCTCTGTGGAAATAAATTTGGATTCCATCTGGGGCTAAACATTGTAATTATGCTATCAGGCCAGCATGCTGAGGAGAAATCAACCTCTTCTGAGACTGCAAAAGCCTTTTTAAAGAAAAAGAAAAAGAAAAAGAAAAAGAAAAAGAAAAAAACAGGGTTTTTTTTTAGCGTATGTTCACCGTATACTTTATATGTCTGTCTGATAAAATGACTATAGCAGAAGCATTGCCTAGCAAAAGACAATAAAATACTTCATATCTGTGGGAGCCCGAACCTAAGGTTCCTGTGTACCCTGAACCTGTGGAATTGTCCTTTTTCACAAGAATGTGGCTATTGAAGTAAGCGGGAATGCTGACAGTATGAGTGAAAGTTTCCAGGGCTAGATGTTATAAAGAGTCTCCTCTTGAACAGAAAGGAAAAATCTGCCCTATAATTTTCTGCCAGGTCTTAGCAAATCCACATTCATTTTGGCTTCCATACACGTATATTAGAAGTGACAACTTAGTTCAGAACAGAGGTCAGATGTTTGTTATGATACAGCCCCTTCTAGCAGAAGTATTAAAAAAGGAACAAGAAAGATACTCTTCTTTCAAGAAGCAAACCTTTTTTTCCCTTCTGTTAAATGACAGTTTCTTTTCCGTGCACACTTAAAACAAGACAACGTTTTTCATTTTATCCTGCAGATCTTGGGGCAAATCCTCAGGTAGTGCAATCTGGTGTTGCTCATTGCTTTCATAAAGTAACACTGATTTATAGCAGCTGGCCTGCTCCAGCTATGCTGCATACAACACAATTGAAGCTACGATGATAATAACAGAAGTGCAGATCAGCCAGAGGCACATTCCTGCAGCTGACGGTGCTAACAGGAATACATGGCAGCGGGGTGTGTGCATTAATAAGGAAGGTCTTGCATGAGTGAGAGAATGAGGATCAGACTCTTCATTGAAAGATGGCTTATGTCCTGGTGCCTTGTTAAAACGCATATGAAATTTGGGTTGCCCGGTGCAACGCACCACATTTCTGTGAAAGGGTCACGAGAATTGCAAGCTTGTAGAGCTGGACTGTGAAATTTAACATGACCCTGAGGGGTGACGTTGCCCCAGCAGGAACACAGGAGAGGCTACATATCACACTGCTTCTTGGCATGGTACAGCCTTTTTTCTCAAGGCAGTTCTACAGGCTGGTACTTGTATATCAGAAAAGGCGACCTCTTCTTGTTCCTTTTGGAGCAATGGGTATTTCAGCAACTTTTTTTTTTTCTTAAAGAGACTGAGCCTTGCAAAGAAGAAATAAGACCTCCACCTCTTTCCTCTTCAAGGTTCAGGCACAGACTAGCCAAAAGCCATGAAATGAGTGCAGTGAAGAGAATTAAAACCATGAGTTTGTTTGGGTGCGAGCATTTGTGGTCCGTATTTTCATCTACCCTCAAACAAATGGCAAGGGAAAATCTAGGGTACTGAGCGAGATGCTAGTAGAGCTCAGAATGCTCCTCCCAAAAATCACAGTCTTAACATAGATACAGGAAAAAAGAGTGCACCTAGAAATAATCTGTGGAACATGTGGATAAAATGGCTGCGTTTGAGCACCAGCTGGAGTGCCGGCTGGATAGGGCATGTAATAGTCATAATGTTCTACAAATGCTGTGCATCACCCCCAAAAAAATCAGAGGAGAAGCCTGTTCTGATGGCATTGATGTCTTGGTGAAATGCCTTCACCTTGAGGTATCACCTGTTTTATATTTCTATTCTCATTCCAGGCAATAACGCTTGATGGAGCTAATTTAACAACGGAGGTTTTCTATAAGAGTGGCCACGATTACAGGTTCCTGTGCCATGGCAAGGACCAGGTGGGCGAGGGCTGCCAGAACTACAGAGTACGGTTCCTGTGTGGCAGATCTGGTATGTGCCCCATGTCTGAAAGCCAGAGCAGGGAAAAGCAGAAATACTGTCTTCCAGTGACTGGCTCTTGTTTGCTGTAAGAACAACTTGAGTAATTTCCCAAGCTAAAACTTCGGCTGGGCTATTGACACGAACACAGATAAAACAGTTGAAGATTTATCTCTGGAAAAATTCCTGAGCACTAACAGAGGCAACAGGGTGGTGTCTCAAAAGCCCAGCAAGGCTATGGCAAATATTTGGCAAGTCCCTTCCTGTAAATATCTTGTCTTTTGCTAAAACATTTTGGGATGCGGTAGGATTAGTCAATCAGAGTGTGCGTAGACAACAGGTTTGGAAAGTAGTACTTTATTTTTGGGGTATTAATTCCAACTCTGCTGTCCCTAACCTGGTCATCAGACAAGCCATTAGGATCCTTTGGTGCTCGGCTGGAGGGAAAAGAAGGGTGGAAGACTGTTGTTTTGCTGGAAAAAACAGTCATTACATTAAAGACCACTTGGCTGCCGTAAATAACAGTGCCCAGTGCCCGCAAGTGCTGCTGCTAAGTGGGTGTGGTGAAAATCAGCCACTAAGAGCTACATTTAAATTTAGTCCTGGGGTTAGTGGAAAATCCACCTGCCTACAACTAAAGGAAAACACTTTCTTGTTTGCTCACTTTCCAAGCCAAAGCCAGTAAAAAGCATATTTGGAAGAGTTAACTATTTTTTGTTGCATGAGGCAATCATCATTTTTGGTGGTGTTCTGGTGGGGGAGGGGGAAGAGGGGGAAGAAAAAAAAAAACGTTTTGTGATAAGATTAGCTGAATTCTCCACCCTTCCATTTTGGCTTTTCAGTGAAACCAAAGCTTACGGTAACCATTGACACCAATGTGAACAGCACAGTCCTGAATCTGGTGGATGATGTGAGCTCATGGAAACCCGGAGACAGGCTGGTTGTAGCAAGCACCGACTACTCCATGTACCAGGCGGAGGAGTTCCAAGTGCTGCCATGCAAAGTGTGCAGACCCACCCAGGTTAAGGTAGCAGGTAAGGTGCTTCGTCTTGTCACGCTGCTGTTGAAATTCATAAATTCTGCCATTTGCACCCAGCTGGCTCCATTAAGAATTGCAAGGAGTTGAAAGACACATGAATTTGATTGCAACTTTGGAGGTGCTCTTGGGAAAAATACGCCTTTCATGCTTGAAAGCCGTCTAACTTGATTTTACTTCCTTTCTGCCTTCCTCTTTCATAGTGGGCTCCATTTTTTGTCCCCAAGCACACTACTGAATGGTTGTATTTATTGGAGAGAGACAAATACAAATTGTGTATCTGAAATGGTCAGTGTTACATAACTGTATCTGAAAATTTATCACTCCCTAGAAAGCAGGAGATGAGCCCAGCTGATCTGGAGAGCGAGCTAGGGTAGGAGCAAATCGAGAGAGACTGTAAGGCTATGAAGTAATGTGCAGCTGGCTAGTTTCCTAAGGAAGTTATATTTAACAAGAACTGTAATCTTGCATTTTAGTAATACTGTTTTGTACTACTGAAGCTACTGTTTCTCATTCACTGTGCCTGTAGACAGCATTGCTTAGAGGTGATGTAGTTACTAAGCGTTTCTGGAGTCCCGTGGCCAGTGAATTGTCCTGAGCCACAGCGCTGGGGAGATGGAGTCCATGGACTGCTGCCTGAGTTAGGCTGACCAGGGGGAGCAGGAACTTTTTCACAGCCACAGCATTTTTCTCTTGAAGATGACTAGCTCAAATCCAGAACAAATTGCTTTTGATGAAAAGACATTGT
This sequence comes from Apaloderma vittatum, assembly GCF_000703405.1. NCBI lineage: Eukaryota > Metazoa > Chordata > Aves > Trogoniformes > Trogonidae > Apaloderma > Apaloderma vittatum. The sequence continues at coordinate 69,264 of NW_009711838.1, forward strand.
AGTCCAATGATTGTAAAGTGGCTTTCAGATACTAAGTCAAATTAAGCAGCATAGTTGTGATAAAGCACAGATTGTGACTGATAGGAGCATAAAAGTGAAATCCAGAGTAGGAGATCTGTATCTCCACTTGGGTCTGTGAAGTGGTCTTCCCCTTCTAGAGCTATATTTTGGCACGCTGTTAAGCATCTGTGAATAGATGAGGAATTTTTAATTTCTATAATTTACAAAAGCAAACGTTATTTTTCAGTATAAAAGTATGTGATAGCTGAGGCTCTATTTCAAAGGCAGCATCTGCCTGGTAGTAAATCATGCATGTTACATTATCTTTTCCTTACACACTGGCAATCGCTCTCGGCAGAGGTTTTGTCTGCATTTACAGTAAGATCTGTCTGAGAAACCATAAGGGCAATTGGAACATCCAATTCACCAGGGAGTCTTCTCAGTTCTGTGAAATGAACTGCTTCACCATTATCTCTGATGCAACATATTCTGGAAGGTACGAATATACTTCCTTTGGCAACTGCCTCCCCACAGAGCTCTAGACATTCGTTATTGGAGGGCCCAAAAGAGAGATGTTCATCAAGCCAAGAAAAATGTTATTAACGTTTTGAATGTATCATAGTCTTATGACTTAAAATGACTAGTACTTTCAAAGACATTTCCAAGTAGAATATTTTTCTTGAGCAACTTTTGAGCTATTGGAAAAAACTGTACCAGACTAGTATGATACAAGTCACTTCATGAAGATGATCTTGGAAGACTGTCAGTAAAAATAAAGATGACATAGGAGTATTTCTCTTAGGCTTCCCATAATCTAATGCATCTGTGAAATTCATGTAATTGCATTTATCTTCTACAACAATGGTAAGTAAGTTAGTTTAAGAAAATGAATAAAGGGTTAAAAACAACAAAAAAGTTCATGTGAATTTCAAGTAAAGAAGCAGTGGAAACACTTGTTAAAGCAATTGTGCTCTTGGTCTCCAATTACTCTTCAGGAGAATTAGGACATTCCTTTTATTACCACAAATTACATGAACACCAGGGCCAAAGTCTGCCCTTACTTATATCCAGGCAATTCCATTGACGTCAATGGGATTTCACTGATTATATAAATCAAGGCAAAATCTAGTCCAGTAATACAAATCACATCCAACTTTCTTGTAACAAAAGAACATTCACACCAGAAAATAAAAGACTCTGCCTGATTCTAGGTTCAGTCTAGATGAACTAAAGCCTGGGCAAGGCTGAGATGCCCCCTGTCTTTAGGTGCCAGCCCTGAGCCGCTCTGTGCCCGGCCATGGTGTAACTTCACCCACTGCGCAATGCTGTGACATGCGATTAGCCAGAAAAAGGGCCACCAATGAGCTAGTCTGCGTACAACTCATTAAGAATGAATAATGAAGACTAGTTTATACTGTTCCCCTCTAGTACAGTGTTTCTCCTGGCTCATACCAAACCAGCCTTTGAAAGACAAATGATAAAACTGTTCCTACCTGTGGTAATTTATTTCCCTTTTAATCTTATCTTTTTTCCTTTTTTTTTTTTTTGATGAAACCTAAATGTCAGGTCTGAACTACTTTAGAGTCTCTTTGTTTAAAAAAAGGCACAAGACCTCTGCTTTCTGGACAGACAATTTGGTGTGGCAGCCACAAGGTTTAATTATATAATTGATGCTCTCATCATTTAATAATATTTTAATAGACATGTTTTAGCAAATTGTGCCAAATTAGTCAAATCCATTAGTTAGCTCATGTCCTATTTGAATTTGATGCTTCCTG
>NW_009711838.1:71072-77388 GCF_000703405.1 Apaloderma vittatum
TCCTACTTTACTTGCTAGAAATGAATTGATTAAAGGCTAGTCTTCTCAAAGCACTTTAAGAGTGTTTATACTCAATTGCCATCAGGTTTTAGTAGGATTTAGTTGTCTAACTGTGGACTTATGCAAATCTCAGTGTAGAAGGCAAGGGAGTGCACCCGGGTACTGATCTTGCACGCTTCTTTATTGGAGTAATTACGCTAATGTCAAAACCACAGCTCCCATGAGTAAGTGTGGTTTCCAGTGAGGACTCATCTCTGTAGGTCCTGCTCCTGGTCAAATGGTCGCTCACTTAAATGGAACTTTTTCTCCACTTGCCTCTTTTATTTAACTCTTTTTTTTACTTGTCATTTTTGTGCCTAGATTATTTTCTCTGTGGGAACAGATTAAAACTGTTTGATCTTCCAACTTCACAAGGTTTGGGGAGGGATGACAGCACAGGGCAGAGGGAGGGAAGAGGAAGGAAGGAAGGGTTGTGGTGTTATGATAGAACTGGATAGGAGGAAAGATCAAGTATTTTGTCTAGTTTCCCTGGGAAACAAGTCTTATCTGCATCTTGGTTGCTCTGTATGAAGTTACTTCTAATGCTGATAAGCTTCACCATGGAACAAAAATGATGAAATACTCTTTTGTGCTCCTATATGCTCCTGATAAAGCATGAAAAAACTATTTGTGCCTGGCATAATTACTCCAATTATCCCACATACTGGTGAATCTATGATTACGAACAATCCTTCCTATTGGGTTGTGAATACTAGAGAGATACCGAGTTTACTGTGATCGTGTTCATGCAGAGAACTTTGAATTAAAAATGTAAATACATAGTTGTCTAACAACTTCACAGCCTGTGTCAGCATTCATCCTGTGCTGTAAGGGTGGGAGAAGCTACTCCACTACCAAAATTCAGATCCTTTTAGAGATTTGGGGGATTCTGTTTAGAAGTTAGTATCGTTTTGTCTGGAACTTGCCAGAAGCTCTTTTTTTCAAGGCAACCCTGGGCAGGAAATCTTAGGAAATGGCCCTTTCAAACATTTTTTCAGAGCTCTTTCTACCTCTGTGCCTTGCCTAGAAGCAGACTCCACAGGAACATACCGAAGTTTACATAGCAGTTCGAAAGGTTTAGTTTGGGTCTGATTTAAGTAAGGATTTGATCTGTTTGTCCACCAGACCTGCCTAATCTTCCCTTCGCAGCTGCAAGAACTTACATGTCAGGATAAGGAGAGGAAAACCCTGGAAGGTCGGAGAAGGAAAACCTGGCATTTACAGAAGTGTGTCAGTAGATTGCCAAGTAGCTGCTGCAGAAAGAGGGCATGAGGTTGGACAGGAGTGGGCTTAGGAAAAGGTATGACACTGCCATTGAGATAAAACACTAATAGACCTTACAGAGACCTCAGAGTGCTCAGTTAAAGCTGGCATGAGCAGATGTGCTGCCCTCAGTCCATCAGTCCTCCTGTCTGCTGCAGGAGGATATGCTCATTTCAGCCTTGAAAGCACAAAGCTACAGAGGCTTTGATCCAACTTGGCATTTAAGTGTACGCTTAATAATATTTACGTGAACTCAAGGCTCTTCACACTCCTACAATGGAGAGTGTATTTCCAACCTGTATGGGACACCATGCAGGGTCTTGAAAGAGAAAAGGGATAAAGGGCTACAGTTGGAAACTGCCCCATGAAGGCTTAGTTAGCTCCAAGCTCTTTATAAACTTTCATCCTTTCTGCTGTATGTCTTTTTGCTGGGAACTTAATTTTGCATGTAAAAATTATGAACTCAAGGAATATTTGTTTATGAAGACATCAGGTTGTACTACATGACTCAGGAAGCTGGTCAGCTCACCCAAACCAGGCTGCATTGCATTACAGGCTTGTGGCTTAGGGATGCAATAGCAAACTCCATCAAGATAATTCAGAATTATGAGGATTTGACAGGATGCCTATGCGAGCATTTGTTGGTTATTAAATATAAGCAATGGGGGCATTATCACCAGTGATGACAAATATTTGGCAAAAATGCGAAATCTGACAGAGGTCTGGGTTGGCATCTACGATGAGCTGCACTGGTTTTAAAGATGCCCTGAAGGATTCACTGTCACTGGATTAGACAAGTTTGTGCTTAGCATTTCCTTTAAGAACTCTTGTTTAGGAAACACTGAAAGACAATGACAGAGAGGAGGTCTTAGCCTTAGAAAGCCCAAAGGAGAACCAAAGACTCCTTAGACAAAAAAAGTGAAAATAGAGAAGCATCTTAGCTCCACTTTATGTTTACCAATCTCACACCCTAAGTGCCTGTTTCACTTCTGATAGGGTGATTTGGCAGTTTGTGTCAGTTAGAGCCAACACCTTTAGGAATGCATGAGTGTACCTGGCAGGGTTTTCAGAGACATCTGTGTAACTTGCCAGGGCTGAGCACTCTTCTGCATCTGTAGCAGTTGAAATAGTTCTAAAATTCCACCCTTCTTAGGCTTGGTAAGACCTGAGACACAGGTTTTATGGCTAGGTACAAGTATGGCAGGTTTCCTGGATCTTTGTACAGTTTGGAGAGACTCTGTTTTGAATTGCTTTGTTGACATAAGCCTGCCCTTGATCAATGGATCATCTATGTTTATTTTAATGCATACTTTCTTTTAATAATTACCTTGTCCTTACCAACAACTGGTGGCTTTAACAGTCACCATCTTGAGTAATAAGCATGGCAAGGTGCTCATCTTTTGCTGAATCAAGACTTCTACCAGGCAAGGCCATATGGTAAAGTTGTTGTTCACCGTGAATTTACATTTTGCTGACTGGAGGCACTGGTGTGACAAATACAGCAGCAAACCTGGGATGTTTTTTCCTAGTTTGCCACATATGCCTGCTGTGGGGAAATGTAATCTGTGTCACTACAAGGCTTTGTTTGGTTTAGATTATAACATGGCACAAGCCTGGCTTGCTGGTGGGACAGCATCTGTCCGTGAGGGATGCAACAAGGCTGAGCCCAAGGGAGGAGATGGTGAATCAGTGACCCCGCGTTTCTTAGCGATTGGGCAATCACAGGCATCAGCTTTGATGCTGAAGGAGCAGACACAATCCTCCCATGTTCAAAGCACAGTGTTGCCTTTTTAATATCAAACCGCTTCAGTTTGCAAACCCCTGGCATAGATTTGCCCGCAATCGGCACTCAGGGTCTCGACTATCATGGCTGCTCTCTGGGGAAGCTCCATGTGCTGGCTGTGAGCACAAGGTTAACTTCACATTTCTAGCTCCTGTCCCTGTGTGAACTCCCTGAACTCACCATGGAGCAGCCTCTTTTGTTTGCCTTTTTTTTTTTTTCATGCCTACCACTAAAAATGCCCCAGCCATTCCTTGGAAGTGCCATGTGTCAATAAATGCACATTGTGGGACTCTCAGCGCCATGGGAAGTGCCCATTGCAGGAGTGCTGCTTCCTAGCAGGCAATTACAGCTCCGGAGGGCTCCGGTGCCAGGGTCTGTCTCCCGTGAACCGATTCAGGAGCACGGCCCCATTGCCATGGGGAGATTGAATTTCCGGCTGCCTTGAGGAGAGGTTTGTTTTTCAAGGCTCTGTTAAAGGAGCTATTATTACAAATCCACTTTTTACATTGGAAGGGAATTACTTTCCATCTCTCCTTTTATCTCCAGACAAGTCAAGTCAGCAAAAGCACAAAGTGAAAAACATGCACCCAAGAAGTTATATTTAGAAACTGGTTAGTCCGTATTTAACATTCCTGTCAGTGCTTACCCTATTTTGCATGTCTGGACTGGTGTTAAATTAAATTAAATACATGCAAGCATGACACTTATTATTCTAGAGCTTAGCACATGAATAACAAAACTGCCTATCTAATTTCACTGCCACAAATCCTGGAGATGTGCCTTCAAATAGGATGTTCTTATGATTATCTGAACTTCTTCCTGCATTTCAGTAAATCAAGGAAAGGTCAGCTCTGAGGGAAAGTGAAAAAATAGCAGCTTAAAAACAGTTTCATAAGGAGAGGCTCTGCTCCTTAATAGGCTTACTCAAGGGTCCAGCACAGAGAACACTTAGTGCAGCGGCTTTTGTAATCTGTGTGAAAAAGGGGAGAGAAGCTCCTTTTTCGATGGACTGGGTCTGGTTTTGTCCACCCCCTCATGAGGCTCAGTGTCTTCGGGACAATAATGCAGGAAAGCCCAGAACTTTCTAGGGAGACAATTGCAAAAGTGAGTGAGATGCAAACCCATGGCCCCTTTGCAGCCCCTTGTTTCTGGGGCTGAGTGTGGAGCTCGGGGGGAGCCCCATCTTCCCACCTCAGTCCCAGGTAAAAGTGTCCACCTGTTTTCCTCTAATTGGCAGAGAGTGTTTTTTTCACACGCTCACATTTTGAAGGTGGAAGTGCTAAGGCAGAGGGCACATGTAGTGGCGTGGACCCCAAATCCCAATATTACCATCCAACTGCAGTGATCAAGCTGCAGGAGGAGATGGAGGGAATGGTATTTGCTCATCTTAGTTATAAAGTCAAAGCATCATGTTTTGGTCAAAAACAAGTCTGTTTCAATGTTTAAAATCCTCCCCTTGACTTGGCACTTCTGCTTTAATATAAAGTGCTTCACAGCAATAGCCAGACTTCAGACTTGCCATTTGTTTCTAATTATGAATTTGAACAATTCCACTGAAATTAAATACATGCAAGTGTAGCATTCCTTAAAGTTCAGTGTTTACTTAAAGAGTTTATTACTTATTTTTACTGGAATAATAACAGAATGTAGTCAGTAAGATGAACCTTTTCCCAACTGCATTCTCTGCAAAAAGCTGCGGAAGGAAGGAGGGAGTATGAATATGTATGAATGAAATTACAGCAAAGATATGATTTTGCTTTCTAGACATCTGCACTGCCTGGACTTCACCCCTTTCTCATCAGGCCAGGGAAGGATTTCTGTGCTTTTAACCCCTCCATGGAGCCTGGTGCATGTGTGAAGGATGTTATGAGTGACGTGGCCTGGTGACGGGAGATGTGGGATGGAGTGGTTGGAAGACCCCATCGACCCCAACTGCACCAGGGCAGAGGGAAGCATTGAGAGCAAGTTCGGGATGTGCAGTGGGTCTAAAACTGAGAGGTTTTGGAGGGCAGGCAGTGGGAGGTTTTTCAGGTCATGAGTTGGATGAGGGAATGCGATTGTCCAAAGCCACACTTTCTACAAGGTTTTCTGCCCAGTCCTCTCCTTGCTTAGATTAGCATCCATGACATTAGCACAATCAGGCTGATGGTTACCTGTGAGTAGTGTTGTGGGATCTGAGCAGCTCCCGCTGTCTCACTGTAGCGAGTGCTGTGCTAACCTTGGGGATTAAGAGTTTTCCATAGCTATGTCGTCAGTATTCTTTGCATTGGATGTTCATACATGACTGATCGTAATCCAGAGTAAAAAGCTCTCAAATGATTGCAGTTCCTTTTCAAGGTAGGAAATGTGTTTTGTCTAAGAGAGTGTTGGTTTATCTTGCTGGTTAAGTGAAGTAACTTAAGACTAAAAATCCCACTTCCTGTGTTGCAAATACCTCAGCAAGACCTTGGGTGACACCTGCACTCCAGCCTTCCCTCCTTTGAGGAGTCGGCCAACAGTTTTTGCTGACTTAGTTACTCCTTTCATTATCATGCCAACCTCACCACAAGAAGCACAAAGGGAAACCAGCAGTGTTGACAAAGTAATCCTGAAACTGGATCTTTTTCCTTTAGGGAAAGCAACATACCTCCACATTGGTGAAGTCATTGATGGTGTCGACATGCGGGCAGAAGTAGGGCTGCTGAGCCGCAATGTCGTGGTGATGGGCGAGATGGAGGGGCGGTGCTATGAGTATGGAGACAAGTTATGCTCCTTCTTTGATTTTGACACCTTTGGTGGACACATCAAGGTAGGGCTGGAGCCTTCTCTTTGCACTTTCCTCCCAGCCACACCTTCACATACCAAGGAAGCCAGGATGCAGGAAGGCAAAAATCCCTCATGTCAGCCACTCAGCAAACAGCCTCTCCTCACAGTACAGCAGATCCACCCCCCTGCTGCTGCCTGTCCTCTGGCTTTCAAGTGCACCTCATGCCCCTGAAGGCATTGCTCAGCTAGCCAGGCTAGTGCTCAACCCACCTGAGATACAGTCTCCACATCCTGATCCCAGTTTTTCCCACATTCTGGTGGTGCTCAGCCTGGGTAGAGTTCAGTTGGAGCCCAGAGGACTGAAACTCATGGAAGACATTAAATGTAAAATTGTTTTTCTTCTAAAGTAAAGTTAAATGTAACCATAGCAACAGTGATGGGATCAGAGCAGCTGTGGTCCCCTTCGCCACCATGACCCTCTTTCCC
>NW_009711838.1:77419-92488 GCF_000703405.1 Apaloderma vittatum
ATACACTCCCTTCCACATGTTAAATATTTCTAGCAAATACAGTGTAACCCTTCCTGCTCCTGTATTTCCCCCTCCTTCTTACCCTCAACCACCTCTTACGTTTCTTGCCTTATGTTCTGTAATTTTCCAGATTGGCCTTGATTTTAAAGCTACCCATATTGAAGGTCTGGAGCTGAAATATATGGGACAGCAGACAATGGGACATTACCCAATTCATTTCCATATGGCTGGAGATGTGGATGAGAAAGGAGGCTACAACCCTCCAACATACGTGAAGGATACCTCCATCCACCATACCTTCTCCCGCTGTGTCACAGTCCATGGATCCAACGGCTTACTGGTAAGAAGCCCCAATGGCTACCTTGGAGATCAAGGCACCAGTCAAAAAAAAAATTCCTCCTAGCATGAATACAGCTTAATTATTGCAGGACAATGCGTTTTATTGTTAGAGCCAGTGTCGGGCTCTTCCCACTGTGGATATGTGTTCCAGGCATATTTCAATCTGCCTCAGAAAGGAGGAGGCCGATGCGGCACTGTGGGCTACGTGTGGCTCAGAGTGGGCAGAGCTTTTATCTGTGTGCAGCGATGTCTGCAGACCAGCCCATCTCTAATGACTAGTTGGGTCTATCTATAGACAGGAGCTTGCTATTTAAAGAGGATAATCAGAAGGTTTAAGTGCGCTTTGTCTTTCCTTGTAATAAAGGTTTGTGTTTGCAATGTTGTTCACAACATTAAGCATTCACGGAGCTCTGATTTGTCAGGCTTGCCCTCCAAAATAAGAAATCCTTTAGGATAAATCTATAAAATGATCTCTGCTTACTAGGCAAGTTAGAGCACACCAGAGATGATAAGAACACATTCAGATTCTCCCTAGATATGGGGGTGCTTTCTTCAGGGTAAGGATGCAGAGGGAAAAGAACATTCCCTTGCTGAGCATCCTAGGCAACCCCAAAAGGCTTTCCTCACTCTTACCAACTTCTGATGTCTTCTTCTGACCCATACTCAGGAAATATGTAGAAATCTAACCCAAAAGCAGAGCTGCTAAATGTGTGAAGTAAACCTCAGGTTTGACTTGACAGCATCTCCTCAAGTATCAGCTCAAATATGAAGTCTGTAAATGACAGAATTTCTGTAGGCAAAGGACTCTGGCACATTCAGTGAGATTGGAGTATATTCCAAGAGGGAAAAAGTGCATCAGAGCCCTGAAGAGGAGCTCTTGTACAGTCCAGAGCACTGCTACCTTATATAAGCGTTTTAAGAGACAACATACCTATGACTGGCAGTTGTAACCCGGATGGTCACTGTGCATGGTTCATATCCATGCCACTGTTTTAAAGTTACCATCCATCTCACAGTAGGAGCCTGTAAGAATCTATTTTCCTTGAATTTGAAGAACAGCATTTTGCGTTCAACAGCTAGCTAAGACGGTTGCCCCTGCTGATGAATGCGTCTTCCTTTACAGACTCTAGCACATAAAGGGCTTCATCTTACAGCCTGCCTTTTGGCAAGGGCTGCAGGCTACAACCTCTAAAAGTGGTGACATCAGGGCAGGGAAAGTGACAGGCATAATTAAAATGCACAGAAGTTGAAGAGAGGGCTTTGAAATAGCAGCTCCAGAAGCAGAGCAGCTTTTATCTGCTATTTATGAATCTGAGGTTTTGGGTTTGACCTTTGTCCTTCTAAGTTTATAACATGATCCTAAAAACCTACCAAGTGAACACGGCTTCTGAAGAAAAAAAGATGTTCTACTATACAAATTATATAAGGCATTCAGGGGCATGTGGCACCTTCCCAATCCGACGTCACTGATGCAGGGTCTCGGTGTACAATTAATGTGCCGGGTGGAAGGGCAGCACTGAGGGACTCACCTGTCACAGCACCACGGGCTGTTACCAGCAGCACCGTAGACACGTTCTCTGGCTGCGCAGAGGCCACACAGCTGTTGATGAGCTGCTGACCTGCTTCTGGATCTCAAAATTTTGATTAATACTTGCCAAACCAAATACCCAGAGCCTGTCATTTTTCTTATCATTCAGACGGATGAGTTCCTATAGAGCGTGTGGAAATAGTTCTGTCTCTCTGTGCTTTCGCCAAGTGACAGCCGTGCTGTGGGAGTTCCATGGCACGGGGATCCATGTGCTCAGGCTTTTCCAGCCAAGATGGCATGATGAAATTTAGACAAGCTGATTCTCCTGCTGCTACTCAACAGCCACAATTCCTGTGCTTTACCTCCATGACAGGGCACACAAGAGAAACCTTGGAAATTAGGACATACAATCAGAAACATTAGTCAAGAATTTAATCCCTGTTGATTATAGTTTACCAAAATGTATGAATACTGGACTCTACTCATAATACTTTGCCTGGTTTATATTTCAACCATATAATTTGTACTGACAGCTGAAAAGAAAGCCCAGTGAAATAAAACAATCTGACCAAGTTTGTTCTGTTGCATCACAAAAGATGTGTTCCAGAGGTTGCATCACTTAAATGTTATTTCTTTGCTCTGTGATAGACATCTGCAGTCAGCAGCTCCATGCCTCGATTTATCAGGTGATCCCACTGCAATCTCATCTGCTTTGGAATCTATATTCCTTCCTTTCCTCTTCCTTCTACCCCAGATATATTCACAGACATCCACATGGGTCTCTGGTGATTACAATAATTATTCCATACATTTCCTAGTAGCCGGTTATCTTCTTACTTGGGCAATGCTGCCTGTTCCTGCATGCATGAGCATCAGTTGTGCAAAGAGTGATGAGCTCCATCTTTCCCCAGTAACATTCATTCCCTCTGAGATCAGGCAGATCCAAAGCATACTTTGCTGAGGGAAATTGTGCCTTGATGCTATGCACAAACCACACTTTGGAAATAGCCTTACAAAACAGTCTAGCTGGGCTATTAAACCTCAGCATAGCATAGCACTTAATGATAACGTTAACATTAACATAGTTTCAGAGAGGCTTCTTGCATGACTGTGGTTGAGTACTTGTGCAAATGGGAGAGGGGCATCAGTTATTTTTAACTATCATTAAAGCAGGCTGGTAATTTATATACAGGCCTTCCTGCTTGCTTTGCCATCACTTTTCTCATATTACTTTCATACTGCAAACACTAGGAGAAAAGAGTGTGCGGTTATTCTTGATGACAGAAGTGGTTTTCTGTGTGTCCGTCCAGTGTGCTAAAAGTCACTATTTCAACATTATTTTACTTCCACTGGTGGGCTATTCTGCACTTTGCAAATTCATATTAACTGGAAGGCACAGAGGGTCATTCTGAAAACAAATCTGTAGAAAATATTTTCTTGTTATTGTTTGAAAATGCAATAATTATCCAATGTTTTCTCTAACGTATTAGCCAAAAAGCCACCTAGTTACACCATTGCAGTCCCAGGGGTGAAACTTTGCTCCAATTCTCACTTTCTTCACTGGATCCCAGTGTGCAAGCTAAAACAGAAAGAGTCATTGGGGAGGAGAATTAAATGGAGGTCAATAAACAGTCTGACAGAATCCAGGGCAGAGGGATACTTCATGGAATAACAGGCTGTGCTATCTAACTGCTACAGTGGTATCTGGTTTTACTAATCTAGCTATATTACACAGCAATTGTTTTACCATGAAGGGCATTATCTGGCCATAAATTACTCATAGTTAAAGTACAGTTATGGACTATTAGGATGGTTTGAATCAAATAAAAATTTAAATCCATTGGAAAAGTGGTTTTGGAACAAGCATCTTGTTTGCTGTCCAAGCATGAAAACACACTCAGGAAACTAAGTCAGAGCTGACCGAGAGATGAGATACGGGTAAAGTAATTAATCAAACAGAGGGTGACAAATACATCAGGGACCAAGTCCCTGGCTGATACCTCTGTGTTGTTCTACGGGCTTTCAAGGATGAGTCAGGAGACCAGTGCATGTTTGCTGGCTCAGAGTCCCTCTCTGCCAGCTCACACACCCCTCTGCTTCGCTCCTTTCACCGGACCAGGACCCCTGCGATGGTGTTACTCCCTGTGCACAGAGGTGGGCTTTGCCCCACCTAAAGGCTGGTTACTACAGGTTTTTCACATCCCAGTCCTGGTGCAGTGCTGTGCTGGCTGGAAAGAGAAGTGGCCACGCAAAGTGCCTAACATTTCTCTAGGGAAACTCCATCATCTAAATGTCACAGCATCATTACTTGTCTGTCTTTCCAGTATCGCTGTTTGTTGTGTGAGAGAAAGCAAATAGGTCTCAATGGCAGTTTCTGTGGAATTCTGCTATCTCTGTGGTTCCTGTACATGATGTGAAACTTCTTCAGAAGAAAGCTTACTCTCCTGAAATGTTCTTCCATCCTGTAAACCTTTACCATTATGAGGCTGGGACAGCTCATTCTTCCAATAGGGGACATTTCAGTCTAGTATGTATGTTTTACACCTAAATAAATCCTAAACCATGCAAAAGCTATCATCTAATTAGATCAAGGAAGTTAGCAGTAAATTTCAGTGAGATAACTTAAAGGAATGCACCAATTTGCAGGTCTTTTTAGCTGTCTTTAATTTACCGTGATGACTTGTGTTCAGAGATTTGAGTATTTACACTGGAGCATGGATGATACATAATAGATGTGTGTGCAGATGTAAGCTTGTAATAGATTTGGCAAGCAAAGTGTTCTTTCTTCTGTGAAAACGTATTTGTAATCACTTCAACACTTGTTCTGGGATTTTACTTGAAATTGGTGATCCTCGCCTTGAGAATGAGGCGGGAGGATGGCAAAGGAATCTCAGGCCTACTTACAAAAGTAATTCAGGCACTTGAGTCCCCAGATCTCTTGGGGACACCATAAACGGTAGGTCTTCTATCCAGTTGAATATTGTCTTTTGTCTCTTGGCAATTGCTGTTTCATCAGAAACATTTGTAGGAACTCACTGCTGTCAGGCTGACTTTTGCCAGGAAGCTTTGCTAAGTCCAGGGTGGTTGGTGGGTGATGGCTGGTGGGAAGAGAAGGGAGACAGCCTAGGAGACCCAGTACTTTACCTGGCTCTGAAATTAATTTTCTGTATCCCAGACATATCCACTAACAACTGACTTGCTTGGATGCAGCATGTCTGAGGGCTTTTTTTTCCCAGCCAGTCCTAGCCTTGGGCTTTGAGTTCACGTATTTGCTCCTGAAATTGTTTTCTCAGATCTTTCAGTGGTGTGATGGGTATTGTTTTGTCCAGCACAACAGCGTCCTGAAGTTAACAATATTCAAACCAAAACCAGAACAGCACTGATTAACACCGTCTGATTTGTCTCAGGGTCAAGTAAAACTTCTGTCAACAACTTCGAAAAAATGATCAGGTCAAACCTAAAACAAGCCAGCCTGTCTGGAAAATAACTTGTTGCCTCTCTGATAGCCTGAAAAAATATTTTTTTCAGCTCAACTGCATTTTTTGGATGCATTTTATGTAGCTGCCTGTGTAACTTCACATGTAGATGAATGAGCCCAGATGTGATTTGAATATCTAACATCCTCCATTCATTCCCCACCTCATGTCTTTTCCAGCCTCATGCTAAGACAGTTTCTGATTTCACAGGCCAACGAAAGAATAGAATGAGCATTTTCTAGGTGATTACAAATTCTAACAAAATTTTAGTGTTGGAGTTATTGCTTAGATTATAAGCTCTTAAGAACAGAGAGTGGTCTTGGCTCTGGTTTTGCTTGTACACCCTGAATTCAAGAGGGTACTGAGGTTCCCATGTGCCATTGCTGTAAAATTTCTTATCATGCAGCAGCTGAGGCATGAAATCTGAACACTAACCTTTGTTTTGTACATGCAGGTGAAGGATGTTGTAGGTTATGATGCTTTGGGCCACTGCTTCTTTACGGAGGATGGACCAGAAGAGCGCAACACATTCGATCACTGCCTTGGACTGCTTGTTAAACCCAGTACTCTGCTCCCCTCCGACCGAGACAGCAGGATGTGCAAGCTGATCACGGAGGGAGCTTACCCAGGGTACATCCCTAAACCCAGGCAGGACTGTAGGTGAGTGGGAGCCTTCCTTTTCTTCTTTCTTTTCTTTGCAGGACTTCTCTATAAAAGATAGCATTACGTGTTTATATTATGAGGTCTGGGCTGCACACCCCAAAAGTTGTGAGAGCAGTCTCCTTGGGATCTTTACACTTGTGCTATTCAGATGACTGCTTAACTAGAGTATAAATTTCATTTTTAGCATGAAGTCAGCTGAGATGGTTCGCACCTCAGATATTGAAAATCTCTCTTTCAAAGTACACAATGATGCCTTGTGCCTTATGGAGCCTTGATCCCAATGGCTCAGCAAAAAGTTGCTGAGTTTAGAATGGGCTGTGTTCTGGCAGTCATGCTCTTCTCAAATGGTAGCTGATTTTGAAAATATTCCCATTAATTCCAAAGTCATTATTTGCAAAGAATGGATACTGTTTAATCACACGGCATTGGCATTATGCATTCATTTGGCACAGTCTGCCCGAACTGTGGAGTGAAACCAAAATGGTATAATAAATGCAGTTCAGCACAGAATTGGAACTTGACAGTAAAAGATCAAAGGCTGCATACCCGCTTTGGATCTCTAATAGTCTGTCTATACATGAGCTCATGAAAATGTTTTCATGAGAACTTCTCAAAACTTCTGTTTGCCACAGACACTGTATTAAACTTGAAAAATGCTGAATGCCTTTCATCTACCTTTTTTGCAAGATCCTTTCCTTTAGGTGACCTTGCAGATCTGCCAACTGAGCTTTAAATAAGAATTATAGAGGCATTTGCAATAAGAGGGGATTTTACAGGTTCTTTTCACAGTTCTGTTGCCTTGTAGAAAAAAAATCAGGTGAGGTGTAGAAGAAACACAACCAGCTTGGCCACACAGTTAAACATTAGATTTTTTTACTTGGAGGAAATCACAGGTTCTTCATTAACATTAGTTTTAAGCACAGGTTAGAGAAATGCCAGTCAGAAATACTGCAATTGTAGGTGACCTTGTCAAAAGGCAAGATGTGGACTCACTGAGCTCCTGAATGCCATTTTAGCTCTTCTTTCCATGATTTACCAGCTGTTTTTCTGCCTGAAAATGGATGTGCACAACCTAGGAATATGATTTCATTACTAATTGACTGGCTGTTCAGGGAACTTACTCGTTTTGATGCATATCAGGCAGCTAATCAGCTTTCTTCTTCTTACCCCCCTCCCTCCCCCTGAATCTTGTGGAGAAAATACTAAATTCTTAAAGTGAAACCTGTGTGCTTAGCAGCTAGGCAAGCAGATCCCCAGTTGTAGTCCAGGGAGCACAGCAAGTAGACTGGAGTAGATCTGTGGAACCCCACTGTTTTCAGTGTTTTCCATTAAAATCTGAACGTTAAGCTTGCCTTTAAGAGTTTAAAATTGATGGTAGATTATCTTGAGGACAAGATCCCTGTGCAACGGAATGGGAGGTCTTCCATGATGAAGATTTTTCTTGAGACCACAGAGTGTTGGTGCTGTGTTGAAGCTGCTGGGAGACAGGAACACTTATGTCTGCAGTTCAGATTTTTCTCCAGGAATTTATTCTGCTGTAGTAGGAAAGAGGAGTGGCATCTACACTAAAAAAAAAAAAAAAGCTAAATTTCTGACCCACAAAAAGTGAATGAGAAAGTCTTTTGAGCCATACTTCTATCCTGAAAATGGAACAGTTTAATGCTGATTGATGCCTAAGAGCAAAAAAATCTTCAGGGGATTTCTTTTGTTTGGAAATACTCTAAATCTGCTGAGACTGTATCTATATCACCCATTATGTCCTCAGAACAAACTGGGATTTGTCCAAAGAAAGATATTTTAAGCTTTTTAGTTTGGCAAAGGAAAGAGATGAATTCATGCAATGCTCTTTTTCGCATCTGTGTTTGTTTATAAACTACACTTAATGTCTCCATTCATAAAATAAGAGTTAATCAGCCACTGTGCTCATTTTCTACCAGTAATCTATTTAATAGTCAGTGGAACATATTTTGGTTCATTTTGAATACTGTTATACGAAAAAGCACTAAGAATTATAGGTGGAGATCTGTTGAAAAGGTCCTGTGGTACTTTGATCTTCCATGACTTTGTTTGTAAGAAAATTCAAGGTCTGATAGAAAAATAGCTTGCTTTGTACTGGGCTCATCCAGCCTGTAAGTGCAGGAGGACGCTAACATTGCTCCTGGGGCAGCGGCCAAGGCAGGGGTGAGGGATGAAGGATGAGCACCGGCTTTGGCTCTGTCAGCTTGGAAGAAGCAAACAGGAAGCCACTGCCAGAAATTAAGACAATAGGATTGAGCCAAATGACACAGTAAGCATCCGCGTGCCTCTGAGGAGCGGGACTGGGCTGAAAGACAGGTCGCCGTGGAAATAAGAAGTCTTTGCCCTTGCCTACACAGCAGGAGATAGTCTATAAATAATCTCAAATTGTTTCTTTCTAGGACAGTACCACGCCCAAAATAGAAAAAATTTTATGTTTCCATGATGAAGTTGCATAAGCAGAACTTCATCTTATGCCAGCAAAATCAGTTGGCCTCAAGCTGTTGTGAAGTCCTTCATAGCAAGATTAAAATAGGGTTCCATAGGTTTATCCCCGACAGAAGGGCAAATCTCACCCAGCACATTGAGGCAGCCAGGCTGCTGGTTGTTAAGTGCTGGATGTTTTCCTCCCAAAGTTCATGTGCCTGTTGGTTAATGTCACGGGATGGACAGTGATGGATTGATCTTTCCTCCTTGATGGGAATCTCTCAGTTAAGGGCCTTATGTGCATTAGACAAATGGAGTCCTTTTGTCCCAAAAGAAATGCATAGGAGAGTTGGAGCAAATAAAGTTAATGAATCACAGGAGCTCCTGGAAAAAGACTGGGGTGCACTTGGAGAGCCTTTAAGAGGCAATTTGTTGGGGCCCTTGATTAAAGAAGTCTCCAATGAACCTGAGGGTTTATCTGGGGGCAGTGTTCTTTTCTGTGACTTGTACAACAACCTATTTACCTTATCATAAAACATGATTGACATCATAGCAGGCTTGGAATTGCAATCAAAATTCCTCATTTAATAATCAGGGTTTTAAAAGATGAGGCCGTGCTCTCTGTCAAACCCCAAAGGACATGTGTTAGGAGAAGGGAAAGGAAAAAAGCTATTCCCTTTTCACCCTCAGCAGGACTCCTTATCTTGGGAGTTATCGACCCTGTTGATCCGTGACTGGTGTGTGCTCAAAGTGTCATTTCATGTTATTCTTTGTTCTCCTGACTTGCAGTGCCGTATCCACCTTCTGGATAGCCAACCCACACAACAACCTTATAAACTGTGCAGCTGCGGGATCTGAAGTGAGTGCAGAAGTTTCTTACGTGGTAACAACTCAGACCAGTTACAGCCCTGCAAGGCTGAGGCCCTTGCTGGAATAAGACCTGCTGCTGTTACACAGGCATTTCTGGAACTGCTCGATTGAGACATATATTAATGTGACTAGTGCCTCCAATAAAAAAACAGTGCTTTTCCTTTTGCTCCACAATTCTTGTCACTTGCTGTTTCTAGAGCTGGATTGCTTTAACAAAAATTCCCAGCCTTTGCACAGTCTGCAGCCTGAATAAATTAAATAAACGTGTCTGTGGAGTCCCAGCGAAGTCTTTGGCAATGATTCTGTTGATTGCAGTGCAGTAATTCTTGGTCACATCAGGAGCCTGTATTTTTCTACTAAGATAAATAAACAAGCAAAGAAAGCCTTAAACAAAGAGATGTGTTCTTTCTTAAGCTTCCAGATTGGACTACCTAGATTCAGGCTCCTAGATACATTTTAGGCAACTAAGTAAAGCTGATCTGATTTTTAAGATCTGCGCATGCAATGATAGGAGGACTTGAGTGTAAGTGTGCATGCTGAATTTTGAAAGTCTCACTAACAGCTTCAATATAGATGTCAAAGCTTAACTTAAGGCGCCTTGAAGATGTGGGAGTGTGAATGTATGTGTGTGTTAAACTCCTTGCTGCATGTAGTTATATAGGTCAATGCTGCTAGCTGTGATTTGTCCTGAAATCTTCTGGCTTACATCTTGTGGCTTTACTGATAAATCCTTAGTCTAATGTAGACCAGCAAAGAAGTTCAAGCAAAGTCTCAGGTGTCCATTCTCTTTCTCAGGAAACAGGTTTTTGGTTTGTTCTGCATCACGTGCCAACGGGGCCCTCGGCAGGCATGTATTCCCCTGGCTACTCGGAGCACATGCCGATGGGGAAATTCTCCAACAACCGCGCACATTCCAACTACCGGGTGAGTCTGCACGCAATGGGAATGCTGCCCTTGGAAAAAAAAAAGAAAAAAAAAGACACAATCTTCTTGCTTCAGCTCTTTGAGTCTGCAAGCTATTAATGTCTGCGCTTTCTGTTTCATGAAAAGTTACTGCAAGCTTGTTTGTGTCTGTAGATAAAGCAGCTTGCGTGCTGGCGTGGGAGCTCGCAGAGTCAGCCAGCACCCGCTTCACTTGGCTCTTGTGCATTCAGAGAGGCTCTTCCCTCTGCTCAGGCTGCTTCTTTGCTTCTGCACTCCTAAAATAGTGCCTCCAGGAGCATCTATTGGCAGCTTGTCTAATTATAGACCTCAATTGCCAGTGTTAGCAATTAACTGAACAGCTTCCAGAGGGATAAATATGGGCCACTGTGCCTAATCGCCTTCACTTTGATTATTTACCCTCAGCGTGCCGTGCTGTGGGGCTGCGGGTTACTGAGTGCTTCAGACTGCAGCCGCGTGTTTATGTGTATGGGGTTACATGTGTTTACAAGAGAGGTGCAGCTTATGGAAATTTGCAGCAGTTCTGGGGGATATATGCAAGGCTGAGTAGTCCTGGCAGCCCTCTTTTTCACATGCTACTAACAGGAGCAGTTATTAGGATCATGCAAGTGACTTTAGTTTGGAAAAATTGAAGGTAGTAACTGGAGGTGGAAAGAACTGTAGATTACATAAACATAATATTGCATTTCTCTTTTCTTTAGGCTGGAATGATCATTGATAATGGTGTTAAAACCACTCCGGCCTCTGCCAAGGACAAAAGACCTATCCTGACACTGATTTCTGGGAGGTAAAGTGTTTTGCACAGTTTAGCTTGAAAAAGACATCTCTACAGCACTGACTGTAAGCTATGAAATTGCCTCCAAGGAAGCTGAGAAGAATCAGTGCAATGCCTCTAGGGTGGTTTTTACTTAGACCTACCACCTTCTAAATTCATCTTCTCCATGCCCCTTCCCAAGGCACTCCCACTACCCACACTCTTCTGGTTTTATTCTTGCTCTTTAGCTCTGACCTGAGCTGGCATGGATGTGACGTGTGCTCTAGGGTGTTTCACTGACTTTTTTTTTTTTTTAGATAAGCAAGAATATGAAATGCTGTCTGGTCACAGCCCTGCTGGGCAAAACTTGCTGCAAGAGTTTCCTAGGAATAAGAAATGAAAGTATTTCCTGGGAATGCTGTTGTTTTTCTTCATTCTTTTAGGACCTGCTTGAACAGGGAGCACTTACGTGATGGAGCTCACACTTTGATTTCAAGTTGCTGTCTAGTTCTAAATCTGAAACTGCAAAAATAATTACCATTAATACACAGAGTGATCCTTCATACCTGCTGCTGTGCACAGCCCCTGTGTGCCATAACGGAGTCATGTGGAAATACCAGGGACCTCTCTATAGGCCATATCGTATCAGCTGACCTGCCACAGTCTGGTGGCTTCTGAGAATCCCCGCTCTTTCCCCAAAGCTGACCCCAGCAAGGAGGCTGCTGTAAGCTGAGGGCTTCTTGTGGGCAAAATGTAATAGGATAAAGACTGCACTTGCACCCTTTTATCTCGTTAGAGGTTAAGTCTGGCTCTTAGCTTAGTTACCCCAGGGAGAGAAACGAACTGAAATATTCTCAAGTTTCATGACAGACCAATTACCTCCATTTGCACTCAGCCTGCTTTGCCCCACAACTGGGTTTCTTGACAGAAGAAACCTTGTAGGGAAGAGAAACCTGCTGAAAACCTCTGTCTCTGAGGCATAGTTTCACAGATTGTTATAGTCACTGGGCAAGCATTGCAGGGATGGGATCAGTCCTCCTCCCCAGGGGAACCCAGCCACCAGCACAGGTATCAGTTACCCTGCAATCCACATCATCCCAGTGCCCTGCCTAGAAGCTGATGCTAAAAGATGTTTAGAAGTCAATATTTTTTTACATTATTTTAATGCTCAATTAAAATTATCATTTCAATTATAAATGTAAATGCTAAAAAAACCCCTTATTATGAGCAGCCTACTCTGAAATTACCTCCAAGTTCTCTTGGGAGGCTGATGCTGCTTTTCCATATAAGTGAACACGTGCCTTGGGAAACCGCCTGCTTCCACAGGCACAGTAAGTGATTACAAAAGGCAATTTGTCTCTTGCCATACAAGGGCAGGAATGACCCCTGGAAGCCAAGCAATTCATAATGTAGTCATGTTTATGCTTGGGGATTACCCACCAGCACAGGCTGCAGCTCAGATAATTTTTACCGTTTTCTACTTTTCATGTATCAAGACTGAAAGACGGAATAAATGATTATAGCTAGAGAGGCTGGGGCAAACTTTGACGTAGGCTGGACAGTTACAGAGTTGGAGAGATTACTCAACATTCAGCTACAGCATTAGATATCTGAGTAGAGTTCTGTACCCTGTAGTGTTCCTCCAGTTATACATGGATGTGAATAAAACTGAAATCCATCTCAAAAATATCTGTGTTTAACAGTGTCCGGGGAATTCACAAGGGCTGATACTAAGTCTCTCTCTGAAAGCAAATTCACCGTGCTGAAGCTGCCAGGGCAATATTCATTTACTGGAACCCTATCAGCCGATGCTCAGTCTTAGATTGATATGATGGCTTATTAAGCAAAGCAAAACACTATTGAATATCTGTTAGCGATTTGACAGCTTGGCCTCACTACCCGCTGGTGAGGCATGAATTTTAATCTCTGGACCATCCATTGCTGGCACGGAGCTGGATACTCATCTGTCAGGTTTTTCTAAGCTGTATGGTATGATGGAAGACTCTCCTTCAGTAGCAAAAGGGAGAGCTGTGCCTTAAGGACCGGATAAATGACAGCCAAGCTCAGCATCACTGTAGCAAGCCAGATCCTTGCTCAGATCCTGTGGCTCGAGTGGTGGCTGACAGGCAGCACCTGAGGGCACACATCACTGCAGTTTCCACATGTGTCTGGTTTTTTTCCTACATCAGGCTGATATTTTATTATACTTGAGAACTTCAGAGTTAATAAATCTTGTACATGTGTCCTGGGTAATGTATAGTGGGAATAGTGAAGGACAACTCTCAGCCCCTCTCCAAGATGTTTTAATTCCTTTCCACAGCAGGCAAAATTTGGCAGTGGTACTCATTGTCACAGTATAGCCAAGGTTGGGAGATAAGAACGCTCAAAAGGGAAAACAAAAGGATGTTTATCTAAATGACAGGGATTTGCTGAAGGATAACTGTAAGGGATTAAAAAACATCTCAGACTTTTGGGAGCAATAATAAACTTTCCATACTGTCAGAAATGTATCAGCAATACAATAATGGAAATGTGAAAGGAAACTTGGAGTGGGTCTTTACAACTGCCTCGCCTGGACCGTCCTTCCCTTGGCAGTTGGGTCTGGCCATCGCCGCTTGACTAGAGAGGCTGCTCGGGTGGACTGCTGTCCTAAAGCTGATCCTGAGTTAGAAACCAGATGTTTGGCTGGGCCGTGCACCAAGCAAGGCGACCTTCCCTCGCCAACCTTTCTTCTCTCCTTCTGGTTACAGATACAGCCCACACAAGGATGCTGATCCTTTGAAGCCCAGGGAACCTGCAATCATTGAGCGCTTTATTGCCTACAAGAACCAGGATCACGGAGCCTGGCTGCGGGGTGGAGATGTGTGGCTGGACAACTGCCAGTGAGTTTTGCCTTATTTCAACTCTCTGAGTTCAGCCTGGTGTTTATGGCGAGCATAGCTGTGGTTCAGACTATTTATATCACTTTGCACCTTTCGTATGGCCCAGATTGAAATAAAGGTGAAAGGTTAAGTAAGCACAGGCATTATTTTACACAAACAAAACCTGCATTATTTTACACAAACAAAACCTGCTTTGTCTGAACTGAAGATCCCTGATTGTTTCTCTATGTCATGCTGACCAGCATTCAAAGATGGTCACAAACACACACAGACAGAGATGCAAATAGATAAAAATAAAAACTGATTTATTTTTTTTTACATTAAAAACGAGATGCTTTGAAAAGAAAGCAGGAAAATCCACCACCTTCCCTGGCTAAGCTTGGTCCGAGATCAGTTTTATGTGGTTCGCTGTTATGCTGAATAAGCAAGTTCTGACGAAGCAGACATAAAACTATGCATCACAGCAGCAAGGGAGAGAGGCTGGGCAAGCATGTGTTGTTACTCTGTGAAGGCTGTTTCCTGGACTGGTCAGAACAGATATTTGTTTTGCACTTGAGAACAGATGACCTTCTACAGTTTCTTTTGCTGAGCCAGGCTCTTGATATCAACCTCAATGAAAAAAGAGGAGAAAAAGGCAAAACCTATTTTATGAGGCATATGGTGATAACCCTGGTAGGAACAGCTGTCACGCTGTTATCTGGTGTCCAGTTCCTGACCAGAGCTGCTCTACCTTTGAGGGACTCAAACCCCTTAAAGCAACCAGTGGTTTGAACTGGCTCTTAACAACTGGTCAGGTGGGCGAGACTGAGGCTGTAGCAGAACAGTCAGAAATGCAATATCGAGTAATACAGTTTGTGCTGCTTATGAACAAGAAGATTCTAGCCCCCTCCCTGACCAGCAAGCCTTGTCTTCGCAGATCACAGTCACACCACTGGTACATTTCCGTTGCTTATAGAGGAAACGCAGCGTAGGGAGGTTGTGAAAAAACCTTCATTTTCCAACAGCAAACCTAGGAGTGTATGTGAATTCGAGGAAGCAGCCATCGAACCGCAGTTGCCTTTATAGCCACAGTGATTTCCATTTCTGTTGCTACAAAGACTTAACGTGTTACACGAACCAAACAAGCGTTAATGTGGCGTGCGGGATGGGAGCTGCGGGCGGCTGCTGGGGGTG
>NW_009711838.1:92519-108905 GCF_000703405.1 Apaloderma vittatum
GGCGGCGGGGGCGATGGGGAGGGCAGGGCTGCCACCTACTGACCGGCACCGGCCCGGCCCGGGCTTCCCGGGTGTTTTTTGCTGAGATCAGTGACAGACGTGTTAAGCAATGAGGCCGACGTGAAGATAGCGTCAAGACTTACTCATGCTATCATATTAATTGTAGCCTTCCTATAAGCAAGAGTCATGGAGGGATGGTTTTGATTTAGCTCATCTAAAAGCTTTGGGAGTTCAGCAAAATGGGAAGACATCTTAGGGGGTTATTTATTTATTTATTTATAATAAGGAAGGTGTGATTTCTAGCTTCCTGTTGATGAAAGAGAAGCCAAACTTCTCTGCTTTTATAACATTGCCTCTTGTAAAATTATTTCATGGAATCATATGTGATACATGAACAGGTGGGAGCACAGAGGCATGCATATAGCACAGCACTATTAAACAATAGAAGCTAGGGCGAGTGAGACATAAGCATGGTCTTTTTACCTAACAGTGAAAAGAGCATGGTCATTAGACACAGGGAAAAAGCTTTATCAGACAAATAAGCCATGCCCGGTAATCACAGGCTTAACCTCAGCTTGGAGGAGTCAGGTGCATGTCTGCTGCTTCCTGTGATCTGCGTATGATGCATGATGTGCCAGCAGAGATCTTCCAGAACTGGACAGGGAGCAAACCTGGAAAAGCCTGAGGTCCCCATGAGAGCTGTGCGGTAATTAAGCCCTGCTCTCCTCCATCTCATCAGTTGGGTTATTTTGGCTTGATGGGATAAACCAAAGCAAACCCAAACCTCTTCTGACACATCTCTCTCTTCTCTGTGCAGGTTTGCTGACAATGGCATCGGCCTGACCTTGGCGAGGTAAGGCTGCCGTGGGTTGGGCTGGAGCCCAGGTTACCGGGGGTGGCTTGGGCAAACCCTTTACCTCCAGCCCTTCCCTCCTAGTGGCGGGACTTTCCCTCATGATGACGGCTCAAAGCAAGAGATCAAGAACAGCCTGTTTGTTGGTGAGAGCGGAAACCTGGGCACCGAGACAATGGACAACGAGATCTGGGGACCTGGAGGTCTGGATCACAGAGGAAGGACCCTGCCCATCGGGCCGTAAGTTCAGCTCTGCACATCAAAGCACTTGCTGTTCCCACTCTACATGCAAACTACAGCCCAGTGTTGTTTCTTCAGTGCTGTTCAGTTTAATAACCATTACACAGAAAGGATTTGGTTTCATGTGTCCCGATCCCAAAGTCCTCTGTGCAGCTGTTGCTGGCAGGTACATACCTGCAGGCTGCCAAGGCAGCATCAAACTCCTCTCTTCTTCCCCCTCCCCACTGCACACAGAGCTGAGAAGACAGCAAGAGGACTGTGGGCTAGCTGGGTGCTTCTCTATATGTGGTCAGCAGTGGCTGAGCAATGTGGCAGTCTCCATCCAGGTTAGCTGCCAGGAAGGCTCGTAGAAGCCCAGATGTGTTGTAGAGGTCCTCAGAGCTGTTAATTGCTGCTGTACTACAGGATTTTCCTGCCTTTGTTAAATAGTTTTGAAATGGTCAGTGAACTTCGTGTGGCCTTCTCCTAGACACTAGTCCTACAGATTGGTTTGCAAGTGCAACGATGTTTTGTTGTTGTTCCTAAAAACGTGGATATCTCAACAGTAGCCCTGCAGTGAACAAAAGCTCAGCTGAGTTTTTCTGCCATATTACATTCTTCATCCTTACTTGTTGGTAGTGATACAGGAGACTCATTATTAACTATAGTAATAATGAAAACCCAATCTGCTATGAATCTTCTTCTAATATCCATTACATATATATCTGTGGACGTAGCTTATCTTGGGTGTTATGTGCAGAAACTCAGAGGGACGAAACAATGCACAGGAGCAGGCAAGTCTTGTCTAAAGGAAACCATTCATGTGAGGAAAAGGATAAAATTTATTTATTGTAAGTGAAATTTGAAACATCTTATCTTAGCCTTTTAAGGAGTTTAAGCGTCTCATTCGCTTAATCAGTGTGAAAAACGCCATTTTCTTTTCCTTGGAGATGATATCAGAAAAGGCTGTTATTAAAGGTTCTTTAGTCTGCCCTTTCATGTCTTTTCAGCCATATAGATTGTAAAATCTTCCTTTATTTTCAAATTCATTTTTTATTGCAGTTGAGTTAGTTACACTGTTCCTCTCCAAGTTCCTTTCAAAGATGTGGTGGGACTTCTTCTAGCCCCTCCATTACTCAGCCCAAGGAGTCTGCACAGCTCTGATAGGTTTCAGGTTTCACTGCTGCAGAACTCATTTCTGATGGCAAACACAAATTTATTCATTCTTAGGTCAACCCTTTGGCATTACTGTAAGTTACTTCCCTGGAGGAGCACAGACCAAACAAAGATGATCTGTTTAGACATGAGAGAACTTGAGCTAAACTTGCAAGGATAAGAGGACTTCACAAACCTAAAAAGGAGGGAAATCCCTCCTCTTCCAAAATATGAACTCAGAAGTCATGCTAAGGGCTGTGAAAAATGCAAGCAACTGAGAAATGAGTGCTGCGGGACTGTACGCGCCTGGAAAACATTCTCATCCTCGTGTTAATGTATCATGACCGAGTCTCTCTGTCTCCTCCAAATGTGTTTTAGGGATTTTCCCATTCGAGGGATTCAGTTCTATGACGGACCGATCAACGTCCAGAACTGCACGTTCCGCAAGTTCGCGGCCCTGGATGGCCGGCACACGAGTGCCCTGGCATTCCGGCTCAACAATGCCTGGCAGAGCTGCCCCAACAACAATGTCACCGACATCCACTTTGAAGATGTCCCTGTAAGCTATCAAGGCCTTTTCCAGTTGGCGTGGAAATGGGGTTGTGGGCAAAAAGGGTGTAGCAGCCTTGAGGAGAAAACATCTTCATGAGGGTGCCCAGTGTCTCTGCCAGAAGTTTAACAAAGAGGGTGGCAGCTAAGAAAGAGAAAATTGGATGGGTGAACTAACAGGAAGATCCAATTCTCTCACAGGTTTGCAGCAAACCAGAAATAGCCATCAGTTTGAAAAAAAAAATAATTAGGGACATTGAAGTGAAAGCAATTTCCATTTCTGCATATCTCCGAAACTATGAAATAGGGAGAGGAATCTGCCCCTTTATTTTCACTGGCGGTGTCATATTATGTCAACAACAGAAGAAAGTTAGACCTTGTGGAATGTCTAACCTAGAAGCAGTCAAAGTGAGCCTCTGCAGGGCAGTTCTGCAGCCCTGCACACCAGGGTAATTCCACAGACTCTAGTTCTGCAGACATAAATGAGAGCAAAGCCCAACCAAAAAGGATCTGCCAGACTTTGAGTTACAGTAAGAACTTCTGGGTGCTGGTCTGAACCCATCCTGGAGCCTGTGCTTCTGAGTTATTTTTGTATTTGCTTGCACAAATACGTGCTAACTGGTTTGCTGAGTTTCACCTTTAGCAGCTGTTAAATCCAACCGCCAAACACTGCAAACAAATAAATAAATAAAGTGGTTGGGACTAAAATTATTTGGGTTGCTTAACTTTCAAAAAAATTAGCAGATGTGCTTACATGTCAGGAAAAGTGCTGACTGGTGAGCTTTGTGCCAAATGGGATGGGAAAGGCAAAATTCCCCTAAAAGTGTTGGTAACTCTCTCATATTGCACCAAGCAGGCTGGTGACGTAACGTTTATTTATGCTGGATAAAAATATCAGCCAGAAATTGCCTGACCGACCATTTCCCAAGGGAGGTGGCTGATTATTCCCACCATCACTGTGACTTTATGTGGCTTTGGAACCTTAAAAATATATTAGGAGACAATGAGTGAAGTGCTCTAGTGAAATCGCCCCGTCTCCTGAACCTTCCTCCATAATTTCAAAAGATTCTCACAGCTGAGGCTAAAATTCTCATTGTTTTAGCCTTTCCCCCATGGTCAGCAGGGAAATCCATGTCTGCTCTGTCTGACAAATCACGTGCACCTTTTATGTGTTTGACCCAGCTCCACACTGACTTCAGGCTTATGGAAGAGGGAGTGTGCAGCGAGAAACAATCCTAATATGCCTGTACCAAATGACTGAGCTGATTTTCCCACCAACTTACAAGACCAGCTCAGCCAAAAACGAGTTTTGGTGCCTCTGTCTTCAGATGTTCAGTTTCAGAAGCCGGTAATTTCATTACCACATAAGTGCTGTCTCAAAAGACCTGCAACCCTGGACTTCATCGGAGTCATGGGGCCTCCGAGCCCTTGAGTATCAAACCTACAATGTTTCAAGCTGAGCAGTCAAAACCTGTGGCCGTGTAAAGATGTTAGTTAAAGTGATGTTAGTGCACACACACATTTCCTCATGCACAAGTAGACCCACAAACCCAACACTATTTCTTGTCCAAGCTACTTTCCAATGTCACATGAAGTCAGAAAATGGGTCCTTTGAGCCACTGTACTGGCAATCGCCATCCTTTGCTTTGTGCTGTAAGTGAGGAGTTCTTGTCTGGAGGTGTAAATGCATTTCATTCTTTTTTTAGATTACCTCAAGGGTCTTCTTTGGAGAACCTGGCCCCTGGTTTAATGATCTGGATATGGATGGTGATAAAACATCAGTTTTTCATGATGTAGATGGATCTGTGTCAGAATATCCAGGTTCATACTTGATAAAAGAAGATAACTGGTTAATCAAGCACCCTGACTGCATTGATGTGCCTGACTGGAGAGGTTCCATCTGCAGTGGACACTTTGCACAGGTAAAGCTGCATACCTTGCAGTATTGTTATTGCTTTGTTTTATTTCAAATTTCTTGGCACTGTAAAGCTTGACATTTAGAAATGAAGAAACCTTTCTTCAGGGTGCTCAGGGTTTATTTACCCACATGTCAGTACAGGTGGTTTTAAACATGAGAATACCATGGTATGTTTTCAGGTGCTTTGGCCTTGACTGTTAACAGCTCTAACAACTTCTGCCTCAAGTGCCCTAAGAGCTCCATGAGCATTAACAGATTAATATTCCTAAATCGACTTCTTCAAGATGTTGAGGGAAGTGTTGCCCACAGTGTTATGGGAAACGTGCTGAGCAGTCAAAATTAGACTTCAGCTCTCATGATCTTTCATCCTGTTGTGTAACCATCAAACCATGCTTCCTACCACACAAGCTCCAAGTGCTGCTGCCTTGAGAGAGCCCTCACTTTCCTCTGATGAGCAGCACTTGTTTTTTTCTTGGGTGTTGCAACTGTTGGGCTTTTTTCTCCATTGTGTAGTGCCACTAAAGCCAATTTCTAACCACTGAGCTGGTTTTATGCTTCTGAAATCCAGACAGAAAGGTCCTTGTTCAGTAGAAGCCAAATGTCTGAGGCAGACACTGTGCCACTGCTGAGGGCTGCCACTAACGCTGTGACAGACTTCAGCCCTACTGCAGGCTGGTTTGAAGCTGTGGCTGCCACAGACTCTTGAACTTGGTGGTTGAGGTAATGATCCCTCTGTTTTTCCGAAAGCAGTTTACTGTGTTGAAAAGGAAGCCTAAGAAATGGAATATAAGCGTACGGCATACAGATCATTGCTGAAGTC
The DNA here is from genome assembly GCF_000703405.1 of Apaloderma vittatum. Classification (NCBI taxonomy): domain Eukaryota; kingdom Metazoa; phylum Chordata; class Aves; order Trogoniformes; family Trogonidae; genus Apaloderma; species Apaloderma vittatum. Next base: position 98,034 of record NW_009711838.1, read on the forward strand.
ACAGGCCTTGCACCAGTCCACATCTATTGAGTAGCTGCACCTTTAACGTGTTACTGTAGTTCCTTAAATCCTTGGTGATGTTTTTTCATCTAGATATACATCCAAGCCTACAAGCCAGCCAACCTAAAAATGAAAATAATAAAAAATGACTATCACAATCACCCACTCTACTTGGAAGGGGCTTTGAGCAAAAGCACTCATTACCAGCAGTATCAGCCAGTTATAACTCTGAGGAAGGGCTACACCATCCACTGGGACAAGACAGCCCCTGAAGAGCTGGCCATATGGCTCATCAACTTCAACAAGTGAGTGATCCAACCAAATTCCAACATTCCAATCCAATAATGTAACTGCACAATTTTTAATGGGTGAGGTCATCACCTCATAAGCTCTTCCAGAATGAACATGCTTGTTCCAGGAAGTCCATTGAGTTCACCATCTTTGCACTGGACATCTCAGATTCCTGTTTCCTCCCCTGGGAAGCCCTGCAAGATAACATAGTTCATTTTTAAAATCCTAAAGCTAATTCATTCCTGGTGCATGGAAGTCACAGGTGTAGAAACGAGGAGCAGATCTGACCCACATTGCCTAACTAACCCATGGTTGTTATGTCTAATTTACATTGCATTGATTCATCTCAAACCATTAAAATTTTAACCAGCCAGGAAAAAACTGTTACATTTCCAAGTGAGTTATTTAGTTTGGCTTCTAGTATGCCCAGGAAAATAATAGTCCTGTGTCAATTTTTTATAATGTGGGGCTTTGCTGTTTTTAGAAACGACTGGATCCAAGTAGGATTTTGCTATCCTAAGGGGACGACGTTTTCCATTCTCTCAGACATCCACAATCGTCTCTTGAAGAAAACATACAAAACTGGAACCTTCCACAGAACTTCACAGATGGAGAAGCTGGAGCACAGATATCCTAGCAAAGGATACTACTACTGGGATGAGGACACTGGGTAAGGAAGCAGGCCTTGCCGGGTTGGACACCGTTTTGGGAAAGCTGCTGGAATCACAAGCCATTTGGCTAGTGCCATTAGTGGGGATTGCAACAAATCCAGAAAGTCTTTCTGGGAATGTGACCAGTTATTAATTTTCCTGGGACTCCCACGGCTGCCAATCATTCACAGCCTCTGCTGCGCTGCCAATTACTCTGGGAAGCGCTTTGCCAAGTGAATACAAATTAGAAAAAAAAGAATAACACAAAAGCGAAGTGTAGACGGTGAAACTGAACTGGAGACATGCCCACCCCTTTTTGCTTTGAGCAGCAACCATTTATAAACACCACGAGAGGGGATGCACAGGAACAAAGAGTGTAAAGCCTGTTATTTTCTTTTAAAGATTAAAATAATAAGAAAGACAGACATAAAATAAAAAGTATATGTTTCTACATAAATGTTTCATTATAAAACAAACCTCAAAGGAAGTTCAGGTGTCATTTAATTTCTCTCCGTTAAGTCCCCTGGCCTCCTCAAACCATTTATAAGATTTGCCTCCCTTCTTATTTGCATGTGGTATGTCAAGCACTGTAAAATACAGATGTCAGCACAGAGGGTTTGCAGTGCACATATTTGCAAAGTGTCGGGAAGGAGCCCAGCAAAACTGGGAGTTAGTCATTTTTTGCACAGAAGTCACAAGGACGCTGCTTACTTTTCTGTCCTACCTGCAGGCTGCTCTTTCTGAAACTAAAAGCTCAAAATGAGAAGGAGAAATTCGCTTTCTGCTCAGTCAAGGGCTGTGAACGAATAAGGATCAAAGCTGTGCTCCCAAAGACAGCCGACGTCAGCGACTGCGAAGCCATGGCCTATCCCAAGTACATTGAGACTCCAATAGTAGAAGTGCCCATGCCTAAGAAGCTCTCCAGTGCACAACTGGTAAAGTAGTTGGTTACTTGCCACACAATTGTTACCAGCGTAGACCTGTAGTTCTGGCATATAGTGCCCGCAGATATAGGCATTGTACCTGGTTCCGTATATCCCGTGACTAATTTTCTGAAGTGGTTCAGACGTGTGAAACAGTATGAAACAGATTCTTGCACATGCAGAGAGCCCAGGTCCTCAAAGGGTTGAAGTTGGCTACTTAGTCTTTTGGGGCTCCATTGTGATGTGCTGTCCTTAAAAGCACAAGGTGAGAAGTGATGCTGAGGAGACACAAGGCTGCTCCAGGCTGTAAGAAAAGCAGTGTCAGTGAGGGAACTGCTTAGCTGAGTGGCTCATTCATATCATGCACTAGACGCTATCCTACATCCGAGCCAGTCTGGTTCTTGAGCAAGGGTGAGGATGTTTATCTGTTTGGGGGGTTTTTTTCACTCGTCACCCTTGAAGAGCTAATCCCTGGAGAATTATGTGTCAGCTCTGCAAACTGAGAATGAGTTATAGTCTGCCATGTGGTGAAACAATTTAAATGCTGACAGGAGGAGCAGTGAGGTTACCATTGTGGCCAGTCTCATTAGCAATGTAATTTGGCAAGTCAGTGCTTATTATGTAGCTTTCTTGTTGATTTAATTTCAAGGTTTAAAATGCTTTCTGAAAATTAGATGTTCAGGTGATGGACATCCTCAATAGAAACACTCTTTTATCTTTTTTTTTTTTTTTTTGTAAACAGAAGACTAAGGACCACCTACTAGAAGTGAAAATAGAAACATATAAGAAACAGTACTTCCACCTAAAGGATGACTTTGCATACATTGAGGTGAGCGGGTCCTCTCAGTGAACTTTATGGGACAAAATTCCAAGATGCTTGCTTTGTTTTTATGGAAAATTTTCTTATGAAGTTACTATGGATAGTTAGGATCAGGTCACTTCTGCATTGTATTTAAAAAAAAAAATAATTATAAAATGGCTGTAACTTCTCCCTACTAGCTTGACCTCAGAGATCTGGAATTCTGTCCTTTGATAGACCAGTCCCATGACTCAAGGCTATCAGTGCTTCTTACAGGTGTTTGTACACAATTGTGTTACTATGATAGAACAAGAATATTTTTCTCCTGCACAGGTTGACGGTGTCAGGTTTTTTCTTACCGATGAGGGTATCCAGCTGGTTGTGATTGATGGACATCATGGAAAAGTTGTTGATCGAGTAACATTCAAAAACTCAATTCTACAAGGAATCCCAGCGCAGATAGAAAATTATGTCAGCAACATCAAAGATCAGTGAGTAAATAATCTGGTGTTACTAAGGCACAAGAGTGCTGCACGACACTCAGATTTTTCCTGGGTTTTGTCACCCAACCCGGGCCAGGCTGACTGGGCTGATGTTGGGTGTTTGTACCTGCTGGCTGACCAGAGTCCAAATGTGAGCATGTTGTGCAGGCAGCAGAGGGGTGTAGACTCTGTTATGTAGGAACTGACTGTGCCCCAGAGAAACTGCGGAGCAACTTTTGGTTAATAAAGAGCAGATCTACATTTATGTTGTGGCTTGCAGACAAACTGCAGACTTAAATTCGCAAAACATTTATTGGTACAGATGTGCACAGTTTACATTCCTCTAGTGCCTGCATACTCTCCCAAATCACAAAAAATTCCACTAATAAAATACATTCCGCTTTGCACATGCTGCCTTTGAGACCTAAGGGCGGGATGCTTTTATTTTTTAAGTATGGGCAGCCAGAAGTGCAGAGTTTTGCAAGTGGGTGGTAAATAGCCAACACACGTTTCTGCATCCTGGAGGAGAGCAGCTTCATCTGCTGGAGTAAGAATGAGAACAACATCAGAAACCCTTTAACCAAAGGGGTTTTCTTATATTAGTTTGTGGACTGCTATTAGGAAATTAATATGTTTTGTTGTTGTTGAATCTGGTTTGGTTTGAAATCTGATACATAACATTTAGTACAAATATGATTGCTTTGTTGATGAATCATCTGAAACAGCTGTGGACAAACTGTCAGGATATTGCTCTGGCATTTATTCTAGAGACTTAGGGGAAATTTCAGCAGAGGGCCACGCAGGTAGATAAGATGTGTTTCTATTGTCTTAAATAGTTCTGAAGGTTGCAAAACCTGTATTAAGCAGTTACTGCAGAGAAGCATTGGTAGTTGCTCACCTTTCTTTCACTAAAAAAAACCACAAAAATGATCTTTTCAGAGAGCCCATCATCCTCCTTTGCGAAAAATCCAATCTCAGTCCTGGCTAAATCCAGCTCTTGGATTCCTTCTTACTTTAAAAGATTGAATCATAATTAGATGTTAGGTGTGTTTAAGTCTTTCTGAGCAGGTCGGAGCGATGGTGCTAACAGAGGGAATGAGGCCCCACCAGCCTCTCCTGAGGAGACTGCTAAAATAACTTCTAGGTTTATGGGTATGGGGATGCAAAAAGAGGTGTTTCTAGCAATGATAAGCCTCTTGGTTCATTTAAGCAACTCTCTGCAGGCTAATTTACACATATATAATATATAAAATCCATTTTTCTGAGTTTCCAAGGATAAGAAAACAAAACATGGTGAATTTACTTTAAATTTCCATAGCAGAAAGGCTTAACAGAACATAATTATTTTAGTGAACTGAAGGAAGAAGAAAAGAGGTGATTCAGCATTCGCAAAGTAGTCAAAGCCAGCCTGCTAGTTCAATCCACTGTTTTGAGCACTAGAGCATTTTAACACCTCAAGTTTCTTCTAGGAAAAGTCCTGATGACTCGTAACTCTTTTCCTTGCGTTGTTTCGCTGCTACCACCCGTTGCTATTTTCCCCTGAACAGTTCCAGTTCCAGCTGAGGTGTTAAGATGTAACTGCTGCACTCTATAGCTCAGGGCTTGGGCTCTGCAGGAGCTGCTCCCTAATTACTTTTAGTGACTTGTGTCCACTGTGATGCCAGGAAGCAGACCCAGCAAGGCTCTCATTCTGCAAGATTGCAAATGCCATTTGAGTCAGGAAAGTTTCATTCATGGAAACCCTGCAAGCTGGGATGAAATAATTTAATCTAAGCAAGCATTTGCTCAATTACTGTCATGCAGCTTTAATTAGGAGGTGAACAACGATGACAAAAAAAAAGCAACACTTCCACTGAACTCACTGGAGCGTAGCTCTTTGTCCGTGGGCTTTGAGATAACCCTTGGAGGTGTTTGTGCATCTTGTAGGAAGTAATGGGCTTAACTTCACCGAGTGTCCTGTGCTTCTCTCCAGAAAAGTCTCACTAAATGATTATCTCTTTATCTGTAATTTGGATTTTTATTCTACCCATCTAGAATTAAGCCAAGGCAGTTAGCAAGTTTTACCCAAGCATTTACAGATTTGCATTAGCTTAATGCACTTACTTCATGTCTTTTGTTTATCACTTTGCATTTGTAGAGGACCCCAACAATTTCAAGGTGAAATACAGTACATGCAAGTAAGGCAGTTTTAATAATAATAGCACTATGCTTTTAAAGCAAAAGCACACTGAAAATTAAGAAAAAGCATCAGATCAGAAAAAGTCTCAAGTGAATTTCTTTCAGGTTTAATCTGCTAATGATGGAAGAACAAGAAATTGCTTGACACTTGCTAAGAGCATCTCATAGAGAGTGTGTTCCTTTCTGAGCAGAGGAGGATGGAACTGCTGATTGGAAACATTTAAATCACCCTAGAAAACAGTATATATTTTTTTAAAAAATGAATTCTGTTTTCTTTCTAATGAGTTTTGCATGACTGGAAAAGTGAATATATGACTAAGGTGTTGGAAAGCATTGGTAAAAGCCATTAAAGCAGAAACCACTGTAGTTCGTGGGTGTCTGAGTCACAGGGGTAGGAGGTACTAGTGCTTACAATAAATAAGCGAGGAATGTACTGTGACTTCATCTGTTTATAAATGGCTTTGTTTCCTTCAGCTCCATAGTGCTGGTGACATCTAAAGGAAGATTCATTTCAAGAGGACCATGGACTAAAGTACTGGAGAAACTTGGAGCAGAAGAGGGTTTTAGGTTAAAAGGTAACCACTTTTTTAAAAATGCAATTCTAAAGCACCTCCTATGAGGTGAGTAGATCAGTAAAGGGACCTTTACTGGTTCCAGTAAAGGGACCTTTCTTCTGCTTCTAAACTTCACGTTCCTTATTTCTACCAGCATGTGCTCAAACATCCTGGGACCAGTCATTTATTTAGTTGGTAAGGTTGTATCCGCTGCAGCTCTGCCTAACAGCACTCACTTAAATACCGTAGAAGGAAAGTGCTCTGGCAGTTGTTCTTAGAAGCAAAGAGTTCAGGAAGTGTGTTTTTTCCAGATTAACTTTAAGTAAAAAGGCATTTTAACAATAGAAATATTGGACCTTTGTCTCACTAAATGCCCCAAACCAGGATTTTTTTTACTTGTCTGAACTTATTTGTAGCTGGTTTTCTCTTGAAACAAAATTCCAACTTGGTGGCACAAAGCTTATAGCTTTCAAAGCATCACATATTGCACTAAAGAATTGCTCTAATGGGCAAATTGCTCTGATCAGCTCTAACCACAAGTTTTTATCATGCTTTCCTCACTAATGTAGATCTTGTCTTATCTGTTGTTCTTTCTCTCATTATCCCCCCACATCTCCCAAGCAGGAAAGGGTTTTGAGTACAAACACCATATAAGTAGTGAATAGCTGCAACAGATAGTTCAAGTTGCCTGCTAGGAAGGGTTTTTCCTTCTCTCTTCCTCCTCTGCTATGTATCACACATTGTTAATTAATGGAAGCATACAACATGTAAGTAAAAGTTTAATTAAGCTTCATTATGCAAGTATTTCTTTAGTATCCGGAGAATGTATAATTGGCGAAGTTGGTGTGCAATGTGTGCTCTTGTGCACCTGCGTCCATCCAGCCTTTGGGGGTAGCCACACACACGGGAGGTTTTCTGGTGTGGCCCTGACACGCTCCTTGTGTGTTTGCTCTGATTTGCAGAAAAAATGTCTTTTGTCGGCTTCAAAGGCAGCTTCCGCCCTGTCTGGGTGAAGCTGGTCACTAATGAGGACTCAGCTAAAATCTATCAAGCACTGCCAATTCCTGTGGTGAAGAAAATGAAATTATGAGGACGCGCTGCTCTGCCTTCTGGCTGCCAGCACTGCCCATGGGACGGACTACTGACCGCTCACCGCAGGCTCCGGGCCAGCCTGCCCCAGAGGTGTAGCATTCTGTTGTTGCTGTTGTTGTTGTTGTTCAAAAAGAAATCTTACTGTAAGTAGCTAGAGTGGCCACATGTGACAGAAGAGCCTTCCTCTGTGATCAGCCTATGTTCTGTGATCACCAGCTCCTCACCAGGTGACTTGCTTGCTGATGCTGTGTTGATTCTCATATTGCGAAGCAAGGATTGACCTGTTTTACAAAGTGCTGGTTTTATCAGCACCCTTGTGACAGACTAACTTATGTGCTACATCTCAGCTTGGGAGTTCTAGGTCTGAAGACCATTAAGATTTATTGCCTTTGCCAGCCTCTAAGTTGTCCAAACACTTCTTCTTTTTTTTTTTTTTTCTTTTTTTTTCCCCCATAGTGTAACTAGCTGCTCACATAAGCATAGAATGCAAATTCAAAGGCTGGTTGAAAAATCTAAGATATAATATGTTTGAATGATTACGTAGATGCTGGGAAACACGACTGGACAGAAAGAATTTATCCTAAAGCTTCTATGATGTTTGATCAAGCTCTTTGAGACTGGTGTTGTACATGCTAACCCATGGCGTGTAGTTGGCGAAGAGATCAGAGAAGGAGCGGATGAAACTTGCCGGCAGAGACTGATGAAACCATATATTTCTGCTTGCTCAGAAAATTGTATTTCTCCTATGGATCAAGGTCTTTTAGTAGTGGTTGCTCAAATAGGAAGCTTTCCTTAAACAAGCAGCTGTAAGTTAGAAGGAACGCAATGACAATTAGCACATAGATTTTCTCAGCCTTTCCTGTACAGTCCCTCCTTATAATAACATTCAGGATCAGTCTGGAAAGTTTGTTAGCCAGTCAAAGCCATGCTCCTTAAGGCTTCCATTTTGTTAACTAGGAATACTGGGGCTTGCTTTATCCAGCTTGCAAATAGGGTGAGCAGCCCTGGCCCTTCCAGGCAGGTCAGAGGGGTCAGGCCGCTCGGCTGTGTATTGATTCCTAATCCTGTCCTCAGGCTTGAGGGTGTGAGTGTTTTGGTCCTCCTGGAAGCATGACATGAGATCTGGATGGAAGGTGATAGAGGTCTTACCACGGAGCTGAAGAATTAGTGTGGGAATCCCCATATGCTGGCTGGATGTCTTGTACCTCCTTTCTCCTTTCTTCAAAGCAACGTCTGGGTAATGAAAGCAGATTAGCGTGAGCTAGGACTCCTACAGGGACATCTCTTGAAGCTGGGAAATTAAAAATTATCTTGTAAAACATTGTAGCACTGCTAGTTCTTAGTGCTATTTCTGTCTGTTGCTCAGGAAGGCATCTTTGGAGGCTGTGACTATTTTAAGAAATCTAAGGGAGAGAGCACAAGGTAGGTTGATGAACTTTTCAAAGCACGTAGAATGTCAATTTGTGAATGATATCTGGGTTTGTTTCTCCACTTTGTCTCTGCTTGTCCCCCATAGCTACAGAAATTATTCTAGTTGCTGATGATTACTTCATTTTGCTCTGTGTTAATTAAAGGTCATGTAATGAAGTTGCTTTTTTTTCTACATTATCCAAAAAACTATCTTGCAGCTAGAGTGAAAGAGCAGGGATTTTGTGTGTCATTCCAAAGGCTGGGCAGGTGTTGAACTCTATAAGCTTGGTTTAGATTAATTGCTCTGAAAATCAAAGCAACGTGAGCAAAATTTAGATAGTACTGTAGGTTACATTCCCCTCAAGCCTCTCCTGGGTTTTGAAACTGGAAATGTTCTTTTCAGTCTTAGTATGTAGGTAACTTGCTGGATGTCATGTGTATTGTATTTAAAAAAAAAACCCAAACAACAAAACAGACAAGAAGAACCAAGCTTTCCCTCTCTTGCTTCTCAACAAGAGTCTGATAATAGGTGTTCTTCAGGTATTTGTGCCGTTTCCATAATGCATGGGCAACACTTGTAAAAGGCAAGTAATGTTTTTTCTCCCAATGGCTTACGATGGATGGTTTGGGGATTTCACAAATTATTTCTTGAAAAAGTCAGTCTTATGTGGTTCAACCATGATTAACCAAACATCATCTATCCGATGTTCTCTGGTAGCCAAAACAGAGCCAGATCCCTGAAGCCGAGCAAACGGACTTAAACAATGTACCTTGGATATGTTAGTCTGTCCTGAGGCAATTCTGCTACCATTGCTCCAGTGTCAGTGGAACACACTTACTGCTAGGAGATGGACCAAAGTAGGAGTATTTCTTTCATGTGCACTTATTAAACAGTGGGCAGGAAAGCCAGACTCAGAACGTGCCTGGGTGGGATTTGCTGGGCTCAGAACATGCCTGGGTGGGATTTGGCTTTGTACGACCCCGGGGCGGGGGCTGCCCTCCCTGGTGCACGGCTTCACCGGCACCCTGCTCCTGCCCTCTGGGAGCGGGCACACGCCCGGGAGGATCACACCAGGTGGGTCCATCCCCTAGACTGGTTAGTTCAGCTTCTGTGAGCATGGTGCCTTTGTGCTAAAGTGTAGCTTCTGATTTTACTATTTGGGGAGTTCTCAGGGTGAAATCATAAGTCTTGGCTCTAGGAAAAAGGAGTTGTTTTTTTTTTCTTTCATAAAAAACTCAAAACTTTTGAGTAGCTTTTTTTGTCATGCATGCTTGTCACATGAGGCCTGTTTTGGAGCTAGGCTGGGTGTCAAGCTGTGACTGCGGAATAGGGGATGGACGCAGTCTGGAGGAAGCCTGAGGGACAAGAGAGCATCGTAGCCGTACACTGGGCAGCCACGCCTGTGAAATGCAAAGGGCTCCCATCCACCTCCATGGGATGAAGCCAGTGTGTTGCTCTGAAGGCAGAACAATGCCTAACACCACCACCAGTCCGCAATACTTTTGTGCCATATGGCTATTTCTTAATCTCTGACTATTCTAGAAATCAAGCGTGCACATTCTGACTAGTGAATTACCTGACAGCTTGTTCGCTGGATGACCTGAGCAGTCCCTGCACAAGCTGCCCTTACTCTCTTTGTAAGGATTTATTACTGCAAATGTTTGCCTACACAATTGCCATTGGTAGAGTGGGGGTTTTTTGATTGCATTTTGTTTGTTTGTCCTGTTCGTTTGTTTGGATGTTTGGATTTCTTGCCTCTGTTTGAATGCTTGTTTTACCTGTCGCCGAAACAGCTGGTCCTTTTTCGGAGTTAGATGTTTGTACATTTTCTTATAGACTTTCCAATGAAAAAGAAAAAAGATATATTTTCTATTAATTTATTACAATGGCACTAAGACAACTAAATTGCAGACATATGAAGCATTTTTACTGGAGTTTAGCATTGTCCAGGTTGTTAAGGAGGTCAGCGATACGTCTTTTCTGATAATCTGCTTTGCACTTGAAAGCTCTCTATGTCCGCAGACCGTGGTAATGATGCGTTGACTGTCTGGTTTATGACGACAAGAGCTCTTGGGACGTTGGTTCCAACAGATTGTGGCTTACAAATGAAATAATGTGTAGTTGTTTGGAGTACACAATGTTTATCAAAATAAATATTCAATGCAAATTTCTTATTTTATTTTTGTCTCTTGTCTCTTTCAATGCCTGTGTATAGATTTGTGTGTATTGCGGGAGGGGTGGGAATGGGAAATGTGTATTTGTGTGTGTGGTGTGTATAAATGTCTACCTGTATACAGCCAACAGAACTACTTAACAACCAACTATACATAACTATACACAATTCATTAGTTCCAAAATTAACATGTATCTTTCAGTTATATGTATATATTTAAGTATAGAGCAGATACACTTTCTCTGTCAATATATAAAATACTTTAAATGTTTTCTTATGTATAAAAATATGCTTCGTTACCAAAGATTAAAAAGCATAA
>NW_009711839.1:0-296 GCF_000703405.1 Apaloderma vittatum
TAATTTTATATCTATATTTATATAATTTTAAACACAAATGGAACTTTGCCCAGCTATCTATGAAATCCACCTTAGTGATGGAGACTTCCATACCGGGACATGCTTAGCTTTTTGAGGTTATAGCATGCCTGTGTGAACACTTGAATTCAGCTTTGGATTGGAGATTGGATCTTTCATCTCCAGCACTTCTGGAGCATTAACTGTTTCATCTTCATGATATTTCTAAGAAATATTGTTTGTTGATGGTAATTCTTCTACTCGAAATTGATAGAAAGTTGTGGAGTTTTTTCTATTCA
>NW_009711839.1:340-33518 GCF_000703405.1 Apaloderma vittatum
AGAGGAAATAAAGCCTCTTTCCCAACCAACTCCCTTGCCAATGGCTTCTGGCTCCACCAGCATTACTTTCCAGTGTCTGGAACACATTTTCCCAATCTCAGCAGCATGCACTCCAGAAACATCATTCCTTTGCTCACCAGTAACTCTCCCATCTCCTATTTCCCTTAGCTGCAAGTCCACAGAGTCGGGAGTATTGCAGCTGTTTCATTTTGTAGCAGCCTCCTCCCCTCCTTCCTTTGATTCATTATTATCAGAGGAAAGTTCCTTTTGCTTTGCAGCAGCACTAATCCTGTTAACTAATCCTAAACTAATCCTGAAGTTTAAGCTTCATGTTTCACTGCCATTGTCCCTAGCTTGGATAAGAAACAGTGAAAGGTGTCCTTCTTAAAACAAAAGTTTACTGGAAGTGGTAATAGAACTTGGGATGTGATTTTACTGAAGTATTTACAATTTCTAGTGCAAATGAATTTGTCTGTTAGGAACATTACAGTTGGCAGCATCGTCATTGCTTACGCTGTCTGATGTGGCTTCACAGTCATCATTAAGTTCTTCAAACTCTTCCTTTGAGCAGTTTGTCTTCCAGATTGAAAATGTTAAATGGTAGTTTTGTCCTGCAACCACCTGAAAAATTAGCAGGAAGGCTTTCTGTGGTAAAGGCATTTTATTTATAAGGGTTCACAGCAAAGAGATTTTTCTGCAAGCTTGTATTACATATATTCCACAAGTCCTGTCTGCTGGGACGACGTAACAATATTAAAGTATTTGGCAGCAAACCTATCTGCTTCTAATCAACTTATTTATTTACTCCGGTTCCCATTCTCAAAAATTGTGGGGTTGAAATTGAAGGAAGCAGAAAGGTCAGTATAATATCAGGCCCATGGTTTTGGCTTTGTTTTATTGGATTCCTGCAGTAATTTAATTAATAACAAATGAAATCATTAGAGACACTGCTGTAGAGAGCCAAATATGATGTAAGCTAAGTGGAATGTGTGTAAAATGAAGTGTGTGATGAAAAGGCTCAGTTGAAAATGAACATATTTGCCAAATGCATAAAGGATAGAAACTGCGTGTGTTCAAGAATGTGCCTGGTACAAGTTCTCTTAGTAATTTTTACAGATCCCAGAATAATCTATCTTGCTTCAGAGACAGTGGGGAAAACATGAAATTCTGGCTCTTTTAACTCTATTTTAAAAATGTATGCGTGCTAATATCAATCATGATATGAAAAGTGAGAAAGAAGAAAAAAGCTTAAAAGAAGAAAAAGCACAGATACTGTTAGTAAGAGCTATTCAGAAAAAATCTGGTGGGCTTTTAGTGACTTCTCCAGTGGTACCCATCATGCTCAGGAGAAGTTGTTGACAACGTATTTTCTGAACTACTCCACTGTCTTATTTTCAATTTTACCCTAAACTTCTGGTTTGATATATTGGGACAGTAAGCAAGGCAAATGCAAATGTTGGCCGGTATTATCCTCTTGATTCCTTGTTCTTTATCCGGTTGTATTTGTCTGTGAACCTGAAGTCATGCACAGATGTTCTCTTGTGAATCTGGCTGCTATACTATTAGCAGCAGAATCAGTATATAAATTAACAGATTTCTAAGGGAAATTGGGAAGCCCAGTTTCTTGGAGCTTGCAGCTGTTGCAGGGTGGACAGTGCCTAGAGTAACATACGGCATATTGGTGTGATGGATCAAGTAGGTACTTGTGTATTTTAGAAGTTGAAGATGTGCTACGAAGGCTGGTAAAAAGTGGGATTTATATACAGAAATCAGATACCTTAAGTCAACCTTTTCCCCATTCTTTAAAATCATGTTGTTGTAAGAAAAAGAAAAGATCAAGAGGTGGGAGATTTTTAAATAACTTCTGAATACAAGCCGAGATGGATAAAATTTTGGAAGAAATATTGCATGGGTATTTCAGGTACCACACGTAACAACACTTAGAGAAAAACATTATTTCAAGGCTAAATCAAAACTTTAGCTAACATTCAGCTCAGACCAATAACACTGCCATGTCTGTTCCTCATCTCTGTGGTAGAGACCAACCTGAACTGTTGCTGCTTCTATTTCTCCTTTATAGTAGAAATCGTCATTGCTCTCCGAATTGTACTTCTCCACAGAAACCTTCAGTAGTTCCTTCAGTTCTGGACTGTCTTTTGGGATAGGCTTTGGACAGCCAGCGCAAAGGACATGAGTTACCGGGTCTTCAACTGAAAGAAACCGACAGATTTCAGATCTAAGGAACAAAAGATTTCACATAGATAAAAGCCAGGAAAAGGTTAGTTATAAACTCGTGTTTGGGTCTATCAAGTGAAACCAAAGATATCTTTGAGTTTTCTCTGGTCAGCGTTATCATATCTCGGTTATCTGACAGAGTGCTGCACCAGCACCTCTGGCCCTGGACACTTAACAACAGTTTTCCAATTGCAGTAGCTAGAGAGAACATCTACACATATGGAAGGTGAAACAAGAGGTGCATGTTATTGGCAATGAACGATTGTGCTGAAGAATATCGTTATAATTTCCTGAAGAATATCATTGCAATTTCTTGAAGAAAAACAAGTCTGAATGTGTGGGAATGCAGCACTTACTCCATGGAGTAGTACTGTACTCCCTGTCCTAAGGCTCTGAAGCTGTGATGATCTGTGTCCAGAGAGATGGCTGGAGGGAAAAGTAACAATAAGAAAAATATTTGGGAATTTGACTGTAATTAATTTATAAATTCTAAGTAATTTATTTACTGGGAAAGAAAAAAAAGTCTCTAACATATCAGATGTAATATGAAATAATTATAATATCAATAGGTTAATTACAAATTTTGGACTAAATCTTAGAGTCCTCAGTTCCTTTACCTTCCAGAAGAATATACTGGAGCTCTTTGGAAAGTTAGATGTCGTTACTTATTTAAACAATGGGATATTTACTTGCTTGTCATTGTGGTGGAAAAGGAATTAGTTTTGGTAGGGCAGTTATACTCTTGGAGTTTGTATCTGTTTATCTCCAACTGAGAGTCAGCAACCAGGTTTGTGTCATAGAAACAGGGCCGTGTGTGTGCGCGTGTGTATATAAATATATATATATGTAATATGATGAAGTGTAACTTTCAGCTGAATATGAAATACTTGAAGGGAGTGAAAAAAATCTGTGGTAATATTTCATCAAGAGGCAGTGGGTTTTTTGGTCCCAAAAGAATTACTTTGTCCTGTTATTTTCTGTTTTCATCTCTTGCATTTTTATCTTGTCTTTTTTTTACAATTGTGAAAAAAACATTGAAAAGTGCAGAACTTTTAAAAAATGGAATAGTGCCCATGACTTACCTGGAAGCTTGCACTGGGTTGCAACATCTACAATCTGCCCGTGAAGGTTTACATATCCTTTGGCATCGCATTTACCTATGCGCTGGATTAAAAACCCAAAACAGCTCTTTATTATTTAGAAATAATGAACAATCTCACATCCCAGTACTTTCCTGCTAACAGAATAAGTCAAGCATACTACTAATTCCTCCTTCCTTCCTTCCTTCCTTCCTTCCTTCCCTCAGTATACTGGGAGCAAGAAGCCTGACAGTCTGCAGAGCCCAGGAATGATCAGGGTTCAAAAGGACCATTCAGAGAAAATAAAACCATAAAAGAAAAGCTAAATGAACTATTTGTATGTGCTCATTACAGGAGAGGGGAAGGTTTACAAGCCAGAATCCTATTTTACGGAGAACTGGAATTTCTGTCTTAAACTGTAAAGACCAAAAAGATCGGGCAATTAACAAACCAAACATTACTGAGTTTCTTGTATTTACTCAGGTGATCTAAAGGAACTGTGCTGGGTGACTTATTTACAATTGCCTTGATATCTTATGACTGGAAGAAAGCAGATGTTGAAGCTGTTCTGTTTTAAAAAGGGTTATGTACCCATAAAACTGAATCTCTACCGATCAAGTGATTAGAAATGGTAGTAAGGAAAGAACTAGGGGGCATGAATACATCAAGGAGAGATCAGGGGGGGTTGTCGTAAACAGAAATCATATTTTTCTTCAAACCATCAACAAAAGTGAGTAAAGAGATCTGTTGATACGTAGATTTTCAAAAAGGTTTTGGGGAAGTCCCTCATCAAAGACTCCAAAAGAAACTGATCAACTGTAGAGTAAGGAGGAAGACTGTTACAACTCAAGATCTTAGTGCTTTGACAGGTGCTTGAAAATGTTATCCATTAAAAAAGTGATTCTCCTTATTAGTGGTTTAGAAAAAAAGACTAAAACAATAATGTTGAGGCTTATTTTTCAGGTCAGACAGAATGGTGTTATGCCCCACTGTAGCTCTGTGGTTCACATGCACGTTGAATAGAGGGCGCAATTCTGGTCTTTCCATTTCAAAATGAATAGTACAGAGCTGAATAGCGGTATGAAACAACTTCCATGGAATCTGGTTATTCCAAGGTATAGAATTCTTGGAATATCGGATTCTAACAATATCTATCTGTTCCATACATCTCTGTGTTCTACCTTGTAGTTGCAGAAGATTTGTTTGACCCTCTGGTGAGCTGGTTCAGGGAGGTTGGCTGAGAAAGCAACCCTCTCCTTTCGGTACAGTTAATTCTGTTCCAGGTCAGAGAAGCCGAGGAAGTACCTAGTTTTGCAACACTGTTCAGCTAGAGTATGTGTGTTAATAGATTTCTTTTGAAGCTCTCTTGTTTGGACTGAGGTAGAGGTTAAGTAATAATTCAGCTACTTATATGTCCTAAGATGGAAAAGCAGTGCTAATTTTTTTTAGCACTTTTTGGATTGTACTCAAGTAAGTTGAATATCTGGATAGGAACTTCTCAAGGGACTTGTAATTTGGATGAGACTGTTTAGATTCTACAGAGTCATCTGTAAACATTTCAGTGGTCATCTTAGTCACTGATTCAGAAGACATGGATGCTCTAATTGCGTAAAGAGACATTTACCTCTAAGCCTAGATTTAAACTTCATTTGCAACGTTAAGGAATACTATTTTCTTGAGTCAAATCTCAATGATTATTTAGTAATACGATATTTTCTTGATAAACAGATTTTGAAGATTACTTACTTCTCTAGAAGTGGTTTTGCACTCTGGAGTTAAATCTTGAAATTGGTCTTTGGAGCAATTAGTCTCCTCGACTTCATATTTAATTGCATAATTCCACCCAGCTACCACCTGGAACAGATATTTAGGAGATGCATTATGTAAACCAATACAAACTTGGAAGTTGAACTAGTAAATGTGATTAGCAAAGAAAACAAAACTGCTCTTCTTGGGCCTTCCGTCCACCAAATGATTTTGTGTTCATTGAGCCACAGAGTATTCATGGACAGCAGCAGAAGTCTTGTCCTTGCAATGCAAAAAGTAAACTAAGTCATGCATATATTGGAAGTGTATTTTATATTTGGATTCTGCTTCTGGTGAGCCCGCAGCCTCACAACGCTTGGTTTCTTGCACTTTCCTCCAGCGTATCTGTTACTCATTAGTCCCAGTGACAGGAAGCTGGTCTAGATAGATGACTACAGTAACACAGCTGGCCAAGTCCCGTGTTCCTGAGTGTGGGACCTGGTAAAACAGTATCTGAATAATGTAACTTTATACTGCTGCCAGCATTTGTTATTGAGTGTCCTGCATTTATTTTCTGCCCACAACTGTGTCTGCCTTCAGCTTTACCTTCCCCCACCTGCTGTTTTGTCTGTATTTGTGACCCTTTTTAAATTTTCTCTCCGGGAAGCAGTTCAGATTTCCTCACTGTGGCTACTGCTTCTCACCCATGAAATCTCTCCATGTCAGTTTTGGGTCAGGTAGCATTGGATTACAAAGGGGAAATAATAATCAAATATAGGAATTTTCCATGCCAGATCAGTTAAAGTGAAGGGCTCTGACTAGTCTCTGTTGGCCAGAATGGATGTGACGGTTCTCTTTCCAGCTGCTGGATTGCAGCCTGTCTGTGACTTTTTGTCATGTGGCTTAAATGCTGTCCAAGCTTGTCTTTCAGCTAAGAGCATCGTGGTGATCAGTAAATAAAAGAGGACAGTCTGAAATAAATCATAGGTCAAATTGACATGAGATGAGAAGACACTTTTTGGCTAAGTAAATACATACACATTCAAAGAAAAGGGCCTGTATTTGAGGTCAGGTTATACACTGGTTAAAAACCAAAAAAGAAACTTTACTTTGTAGCAATGTCACACCAATCCATAGGAGAACCTGTCACAGGGAAGTAACTGTTGCATGGAATACCAGATGGCACGGTATATCTGTGACCTGAGCAGTCATTTCTTGCAAAGCAGATATTCCCGTGCTGGCTTTTTGTTTTTCTTACCTATTTTTCCTATATGAGGTTTACCCATCCTATAGCATATAGCAGCTGCTGACATATGGCTCCTATTGCATTGCAGAAACATAGATGCCTGCTGCTGTTTGAGAGGCTGTAGCAGATATGAGACATCTGTGCAGGCCAGCGGGTTTGGCACAGAACCTGGAAGAGATCTGCTCCTGCTGGAGCTTCAGGGAGAGGCCAAGCGGAATACTCGAGAGCATCCCACATGGCACAAGATGCCTGTGACAGCGCTGACTGCAAATAAACTGGTGCTAAACACTGGTTAGATGCAACTGCAGATGAAGAAAAAGTATCTTTCCTGTCAGTTTGTAAAGTTGATAGCTCTGAAATTCCAGCGGGTAACCATTTATGAGTCCTGATAAATGAAGAGAATTAGTTACAGTGTCTACACTCTACATGCAGTTTTTTATGCTCTTACAAAATATAAACCACCTTAAAATCAGAAACATGTACATAAGTACCTGGGTTTGGGGGGTAAAATTTAGAGAAAAATCATACACAAACCTGTCTTTTAGCTTCTTTTATTTCCACAAGCTTATAAAGGGCAGGTTCAGCACTGTGCTTGTTAAACTTTTGAATGGCTCGTTTCAGAATTTCTGATACTTCTGAACTGTCACTTGATATAGGATGGAAGCATCCAAGACAGGGAGCAGTAGCAAGTCGTACCTTTGACGTAGCTGGAAAAGAAACAAATCATGTAAAACAGCCTCAGGTTTTAATTTGTCCTGTCTGGGAATGAGAGAAAAGGTTCAATGAGCAAGAACCTTTCCTACTTTTAATTAGAGTGATCAGGAAACCTCACATTTCAGTTTCAGGGCCTGCAAAGGCATTCATTGTATTTAGAAACATGCTTCAGTTTGTGGTGGTAGTGGCCATCCATGACATTTGGATCCAGGCATGGTTTCAGCAGCAAACTTCATTCGGAGTTCAGGAGTCACTGAGTCTCTGAATCTTATTAACAGTCTTATTACCATATATAAATATCTGAGGGGTGAGCGTCAAGAGGAAGGGGACAGTCTCTTTTCAGTGGTGCCCAGCAATAGAACAAGAAATAATGGGTTTAAGTTAGAACATAGGAAGTTCCACCTCAACATGAGGAGAAACTTCTTTACTGTGATGATGACGGACACTGGCACAGGCTGCCCAGAGAGGTTGTGGAGTCTCCTTCTCTGGAGACTTTCAAAACCCACCTGGACGCGTTCCTGTGTGGCTGCCCTGGGTGATCCTGCTCTGGCAGGGGGGTTGGACTAGATGATCTCTAGAGGCCCCTTCCAACCCCTGACACTCTGTGATTCTAAGTAAACCTTGCACATGTAGTTATGACATCCCCCAGTCAGGAAAGAACCATCAGAGGCTACAACTAAGGAGGTGTTCTTCAGAGTCTTCAAAGCTCCCCCACTCTGTGCAGCTGGTCACTGTCCTCCCCATGTTTGTGGCCAGGGACGCTGGCAGGAGTGTTTTGCCTCACCCATGTCAGCTGCTCTGACTTGGAGCCCGCGGGACTGCAGCTGATTTGAACTCCCCCCGCTAGTCGCTGTGGCTGCCAGGTGCCAACGACTTGGTGTTACCTTCAGGCTTAACCAGCTGGATTGGCTGTGGAGAGACAAGCTTGATGGGGACACTCAAACTTCTGTTTCTTACTCCTAATCCTATTAAATCTCTTTCCTTTATAGTAATCATGGACTGGATTTTCATAAATTAATTTTATAGTTCAGTACATAAATTAATTTCATGATTCAGTGAGCTTGAGAATGGAAGTGGGACAATATGTGGTCTCTGTGGAATTGAAGTAAAATTCATGTGCCTGATCCTCAGCTGGCATAAACTGGCTTTGATGGAGTTGTGCCAGCTTGCACCAGCCAGGAAACCAGTCCAAAGTCAGTGGGATCAAACTGTTCCACCAAGAAGGCTGAACAGTGTGGTGGTACCTAACACGGTGGGGAAATCCCTCACCACATTTGAAATTGCTCAGTGTAAGCAATACTGTCTGCCTTAGCTCTCCAAGGGGTACCTGAAAAAATTTTGACCCTTCGTGTTTCTAGCAACACTTGTTTTGACTCGGTAATGACAAATATGTACATGTTATAGAAAAACATGACCATATTTTCAGGAGGTAATTGCAAAGGAGGTAGTACAACAGCCAGTTTTACACCGACTATGGTCTCAGCATTTTCATAAGTGCTGAGCAAACGTGTGTTCTTTTTTCAGAGGTACTATGATTTGGTGAGAAGCGATGAGCTTTTTAGGCTGAATACAATTCATTTAATTTATATACGGTTTTCAGCTTTCTAAGCAAAGATTCAAATGCAAATTTCCCGTGCATTCTCTGTGGGATTCGCACACCTTTTACTGGCAACTAGGTGTCACCATTGCCCTACAAATGCATCTAAACCGAGCCGCAGTCATTCAGTAGAAGAACATGGAGTTTGCAGTTCCTGGAAGGACACTGACTGTAGGTGAAGCCACTTAAGCTTTAAATGAGATAACTAGGAACAAAAAACAGAGATAAACTGCCAAACATCTCAGAAACCGTGGTAGATGTTTGTGTAGTTAATATGCACTTAGCTCCCTGCTACCAGCTGGATGGATATTTTAAAATGAGCTTGGATATGTCTTACATGAACACTAGGCATAAGCACATAGAGATCTCATTTGCAAAGCTTTAAAACAATTTGCTCTCTCTCTAATAAAGAAAATTACCATGTAAGCATAGTAGTCACATATGAATGTGTTCTAGGCAGGAAACGCAGTGTCACTTATTGCTGAGGTCTAAAATATGTCACAGTCTCTTACATAATTACACGACAGCTAAATTTTTATTTTGTAAATTATTTTTGTTGGGTTTTTTTGTTTGTTTTTGGTAAATATTTCTTTTGGTAAACTGTAACAAATACAGTCATTTTTAAGCTTGGAAAAAAACTAAGGTACAATGTTGTCATATCATTTTTTTCCTGATCATTTCTGGCACAATTTTATGCCTGAATAAGTAAGGACAGAAAACTAAAGTATAACAGATTGTATCTAGTCTCTAAGTTACTGGTATGCTTTTGGTCTTAAGCAAATCCATTTTAACTTGGTATAATTCCAGTGACTGAAGAAATTTAGTACACACCCATGTGCTGGTTTTCATTATCCTGGATAGAAACTGCCAGTGCTTCATTAACTTAGCCTATACGTGTGTAACAGCAAAGTGAAATTTTGTCTTTAACATGTAGTTGCCTGTGGAAGTTTATTTATAAATACCTGAAGAGAACGATAAGGAGCTCCTATCTTTAAAATTACCTAAAAGTCTCCATATTATATTTTCCCTGTTCTTAATTGTCAACGTACTAGTTGAATGCTGCCCCAAACCGTTACATACCTGGAAAAATTTTGCAGTCTTGTGAAACATTGCTTGTTTTGTCCATGTTATTCGTGTGAACTCGAGCTGTGCATTCTCCTGTTTTCTGCAAAAACACATGGCAACATTTGTCTTAAACTTGGTAAAGTGCTGTATATTTCCTTACCTATTGAACAAAGCTGACAGTTGAAAATTCAGTCTGGGGAACAAGTTCATCCGTATCTTTGTAGTAATGTCTAATTTGCTGTTTTGTTACCGGGAAAGGAACGGTTTTGTTGATTGTGAGGAGAGTAGGGGATGCACTGAGCAGATAATCTGAAAGATTGCTTTGTGTCATGATCAATGTGTATTAATTAACTAAAGCATTTTCAGTCAAAATAATGGAAATGAACATATCCTCATAAGTAAAGTCTGTATAAATCATGTATTTGCCTCATTTTCTCTCTGCTAGTACGAACTATACGGCAATGACCACGGCATTTCACATTGATTCAGAAGATATTATCACCATCATCCCTTTCTTTGCATTGTGGACTGTGCGAAAGAGCAGTGGCTTCCCCTGGGAATGCGCCGTGTTCCTGCACGCTGTGTGTGCCCCAACTCTACTCCCTCCAGGGGCTCTCTAGTAGTGTGAGCCAGGAATGCTCTGCACTGCTACAAGCCCTCTGGCAACTTTCTGATGTAGTGGCTTCCATGTCAGTAGTTTTGCTGATTGTTTCAATTTGGGTGTGCAGGTTTCTGTTACATATAATTAACGGAAAGCTTACAGCCCTCCCACTCTCACAGTGCAGGTATCATACGTTGAGTTCATTGTGAGCCTGTATAATGAAGCTCTGAAATGTTCCCTCGTGCAGGTATTTGGGATTAGAATGGTACTCACAATTATAATGGTTAACTTTAGAGTTGTAAGCATTTCTGTACTGTACTTTAGTCCTATAAGCTCTCAAAGCAACATGGCTAAAAAATTTAATTCTCTGCTGTATTTTTCCCCAGACAGCTGCTCATTACACTGATTTTTCTGTATCGAGAACTTTTAAAGAGGACAGATACTTACAGCTTCTGCAGGTACTTTGTAATCACAGTCTTGCCAAAGTTTGTTTTCCGCGATGTCACAAGTGGTTTCTCGTATTCGATATTTCACATAGAATTGTGTGTCGGGACCCTCCTGGATAAAACAGTATGCATCTCATCATTTGCATGGTAGTAAATCAAGTGAAAAGATATGAGCTTCAAAAGGTAAATACTATCCATTGGTTACTTTACATTTTATAGTGTGGTTTTAGATTAGCTGCTGGTCTCCATGCAAGGGCTTCAAATCTTGGTAGTTCCATAACTAAGTTATCTGATTATACCACTGAGCCCTTACCTGTATTTGCAATATGTTGATACAATCGATAAGGTATGCTCCACTACCTTCATTTTAACTTGTAGTACCGAGGGCTTTAAAACCAGAAAGAAGTGGTTAGTTTTACACTCATAGTCAAATATACTCCAAATAAGCAAGTCTGGGTTGGTGCTTGGATAGTTTGCATAATTATCAGCTTGGACTGTGTGCCTGTCTGACTCCCTCACCCTCACTCTTGGCCTCTTCCCAGATCTGTCTGTTTTCCTTCTGCACAGCTCTACGGGAAGCCCAGAGACAGCAGCCAGCAGCCCTCAGGCAGCCTGGCAGTGCCCAAGCTACCTTCGCTCTGTGGGCAGAGGGTACTGAAGCTGCCCGGCCTGCTCAGGGAAAGGGGCGAGGAGGGCGTCTGCCCTGGAGGCAGCCTGTGGCAGTGCCTCGCGGTTTTCCCATCAGCGTTACGGGCTGAGCGCAGCCTCAGCAATCCCCTAAGATGAAACACAAAGTATTAAGCAAAGTTCGGCCTGGCCAGTGAAAGTGTTCCTGGTGTTGGTGGACCAGTACCGGGCATTTCTGCTTGCCACAAACCGAGCAGTGAACCTGGGCCTCCGGGTAGCACTAATACACTGCAAGGTTTGTGCTCCATCCTTTAGAGGAGATGGAAAGCCAGAAGTTACTGATCTGTTTCAGGCACTACAAATGCTCTGCCAGTGTGCCTTTTCAAATACAAACACAGGCAGTTGCTGCACTGGAACACTGCTTATCCTCAGATGATACCGCTGGGAGAATTAAATGATAATTCTTGCCTTAGTGGTATCGAGAAAGTGAAGCTGAGCTGGTGTGGGTGGAATATACTGGATTTACGCTGGCATAGACTTATGTTCTGTGTTCTCTCAGGTCCTGTTGTGTATTGCTAAAGCTACAAAGAGGCGCAGAGGTACCTTATGTAATGGTTGCAGGTTGTGAAACAGGATGAAACTTCCTAAATATAATGGACTTAATGTCCAATTCCTAAATATAACGGAAACTTCCTAAAAATATAATGGATGTATAAATTGACATTTGTGGAGCTGCATCAGATTATCCTCTCTGGGATGTGGACTTAAAAAGAGCCAAATTCTGTCCTCTGTTACAGTGTTCTAAATCTGCAATAAATCATCTCAGTGAGTAAACAAAATGTGTAAGAAAATACATTGTTTCTGTATGTTATTTGTTGCTGATTTATTTCATTATTATTATGAACAACTGTGCCTTTAACTGGGGCGAGTTTGGTCTTTTACCCGTCAGCTTTTGTGTTTTATTAACTTATCAATAATGAATGTACATGAATATGTAATAACCAGCTATTTAATTAATGTATTCAACATTGTGAGACTAGCAATGAGTAAAATCTATACTCTTTGCATAAAAGAATATCAAATATGAGGAAATCTCTGTTGCAGATTCCTTTTCTCTGTTTTTTATTTAACATCGTAGTCAGATCAGTTATTCAGGGTAATAATTGATGTCCACCTCGGATCTTTTAAGAAAAGGAAAGATGGGTATCTAGAGAAGGAAAGATGAACGATAATTGCAATAAATAAGTATACTTGAAAATAGAACGCTAGTTTAGATAAAATACTGAAACTAACATCTGTCCTTTGGGAACATCAGCAAGAGGAAGGCAGTGTTGCAGCTCTCATATAAAGATGTTTGCATCTGGCTGCCGTTAAGGATATGTAGATCAGTGAAGACAGTGGGATTATTCATTTGTTTAATATTAATTGCGTGAAGGATTTGCCAGATTTTAGGTTTTGTCGCTGCATGCTAAAATCTCCAAAGTTTGAAAACAGGAAAACCAGAGGATAAGTGCCATGGGATGTGGGTAGTTTACTGTAAGGCATTTAGCAATTCATATCCCCTTTTGAGGTCAGTTTTTATCTGGGTAAAAGCGTCTTGTGATTTTTGAAGCGCTAAATATTATCTCTGGTGCTGGGTTTCTTGTGTTCTACATCTGAAAATCCAATCCAGTAGAAGAAAATGCTAATGTTGTTTTCAAGAAAAGCAGTGCTTGTCATTATTATGGTAATGCCATCTTTGTATGCCTCTCAGAGGTAAATATGCTTTAGTTAGATTAATGCTGTACAGAAGGACTTCAAGCAAAGGATCACGTTTCATTCCTTTTTCTTTTTGTAATTTTAGCTGTCACCCTATTTAACAAAAAACACCACCTACTGCTTCTTGATAGATCTGTGACTCAGGACTAGTGTCAATCAAAAAATATTCATTAACAATTTATTCAGAGTATTGCTGAGTTTTATCAGGTGATTCTTCTTCATCTGTGGTACCAGCTCTTCCCAAGGCAAGATAGTCTTCAAGTTTTTTAGTAAGTGTGCTTTTGCCATTGATCTGAAACCTTACTGATAGTGGAAGTGGATAGAATTCCCAAGAGAGAAAGGGAAAAGTAGAGGGGGCTAGTAAGACAAATTTTATTAGTGATAGACATTTTCTGTTCTTTAGTCCTTGCATTACTAAGCGATTCACCAGCACACATAGTTCCACTGATAAGAACATAATATACATCCCGGCTTGTCATGGTAACAAGTATCTTACTGTGCAAGTTATTTCTTTGATTTTTTTAAAACGTTTTACAAAGGCATTTTGCTGTCATGCTTGCTCTCTTATGAACAAGATGGAGATAATCTGATTCAAAGTGCATAAACAGTTCCAACATTTTTTTTTTTTTTGCAAAGTCTACTTACAGTTCTCTTGGCTTCCGTCACCACGTATAGAGCAAATTGATTACCAGTTGCTCTTTCTCCATTGTATTTCTTCAGTGCCGTGTCCACAGCTTTAAAGACATCAGGATCATCACAGTCCAGAAACTCAAATGGAAGTGGGGAGGCTCTGCTAGAGAAAAAACTACAGCAGAGTGCTAGTACAAGGAAAGGTTTCATAACTGGACAAAAAAGGCCTGTGGAATTAAAAGGCTTCCTAAAAACCAAATGGAAAAGAGATGCCTGAAAGGGTTTTAGTCACCTCTTCTGTTTTTCAGGAGCAATAACTAAGTAAACAGAAGGAGTGAGTTGCTGGGGTTGGTCAGTTCTCCTCATACCCTGTTTATACTGCAAATAAACTTTGAGTTTATCCAAATAACCTTTGTGTGGTCAATGGAATGACACCAAGGTTATCCACCTGCCATCAAGATAACAGGCTTGACTGCAGCTGCTGACTGCACCTGGGCTGGGCTAATCCCAGGCACAAATACAAACTGGGCACAAAGTGGGTTGAGAGTAGCCCTGATTTGGGGGTGTTGATAGATGAGAAGCTCAATACGAGCCGGCAGTGTGCTCATGCAGCTCAGAAGGCCAACCGCATCCTGGGAAGCGTGGTCAGCAGGTCAAGAGAGGTGATTCCGCTCCTTTAATCTGCTCTTGTGAGACCCCACCTTGAATACTGCGTCCAGTTCTGGTGTCCCCACCATAAGAGGGACGTGGATCTGTTGGAGCGTGTTCAGAGGAGGCCACAAGGATGATCCAGGGGCTGGAGCACCTCTGCTACGAGGACACGCTGCAGGAACTGGGATTGTTCAGTCCTGAAAAGAGAAGACTTCGGGGGGACCTAATACCAGAAGGGAACCTACCAGGAAGGCTGGGGAGGCACTTTTTACAAGAGTGTCCACGGATAGGACAAGGGGAAATGGGTTTAAGTTGAAGGAGAATAGATTTAGATTGGACCTCAGGAAGAAATTCTTCAGTACGAGGGCGGCAAGACTTTGGAATAAATTGCCCAGAGATGCTGTGGCTGCCCGCTCCCTGGAGGTGTTCAAGGCAAAGTTTGATGGAGCCTTGAGTAGCCTGATCTAGGTGAGAGGCGTCCCTACCCATTGGACTAGATGATCTCTAAGGTCCCTTCCAGCCTAGGCCACTCTGTGATTCTATGATTCTGTGTTCTTTCTTATGAGATAGCTGTTCTGAACTAACTCATTGGGTTCCAAGTCTGTCTGAGTGGACTTTACCTTGATGGGGGCTAGATAAAGAAAACACCTAGGTGAAAAAGTTATTACATGCATCTGCTTTTCTACTCCCCTGAGAGCAATTACGAACTATTTGAGAAGGGCTGTCCTTGAACACAGTGTTTCTGGTCTATCACCAGCAGCAACTGTAGAAGTGGAAGCACCTGTGCAGGCCGTCCTTCAGGGTTAGCACCACAATTCATTAACTATTCTCAGGCCTTTTCTAGATAATGGCAGTAACCCAACCTCCAGTGGTCAATTTATGCTAGAATGTGCCTCCTGGATGCTTACTGTGCAGCTAATATCTGTAGTAACAAAAAAGACAAAATTTAGACAACTGTGTCAGGAAAAAACCACATATTTTATTTTCTTTGAATCTCTAGAAAGCATGAATATAGTGCCATGGACCATTTTTTATGGAAGGCGGTTGAAGTTCCTCTAGATCAGATTTCCTCAGAGAAGTATGTTATAATTATGAATGGTGAAAAACCGAAAAATTTCAGATGGTAGTATTCACTATTAGGAAATTCTGATTTTCATTTGATCTAAAGGAGCATTATTTGCTGAGGAGATTACAAATCTCCCCATTTGCATTATCTGAGGGACTCAGAATTTTAAGCCTTTCAGTTTCGGTGGAGTCTGAGATAACTGGAATCAAGGAGCAGGTTGGAATACTTGTCTTAATCTTTCAGTTCTTCTTTTCCCTAGAAATTGTGCATTTTTTTCCCCTTCTCCACGTGCTGTTTTCTTTCATTGTACAACTGTCATTGGCCCTGCAGCTCTCAAGCCAGGAACATCTTTCTCTGAAGTCATCTAGAAGATTTTTCTGCCACAGAGCTATGTGGAAGTAAAGGCAAAATTTTTGGAAGAACAAGTTTGGGGTTTCCAGGGCATGACTTTGATTGTGTAGGGTGTTCTGGAAAAACTAGAGCTTCTGGCATTTCCTTTGAGCCAGTAGAGGGAGAACCTTCACCAGTGCTGGGTGAGTGAGGCTTCCTTTGGAATAGCTCGAGAAAGTTTGCAGTGGGAGATGGGAGAGAATCATGTTGATTTAGAACTGGGATGCGATAGACAGCTCCGGTTATGTGGAATGGAAAGTACTTTCCTGATATACTTGTCTTGTTGCAGTGATGTCTGTGATAGTGGTGGTGGTGAGGAGGGTGGTGATGTGGTCCATGACGATGGGGAGGAGGACAGTGTGGTCCGTGGTGGGGAGGAGGGTGGTGGTGATGTGGTCCATGGGGAGGAAAAGGACAGTGTTGTCCAGGGTGGGGAGGAGGATGTGGTCCATGAGGACAAGGTGATCCATGATGAGGACCAAGAGGAGGAGGATGTGGTTCATCATGAGGAGGAGGAGCAGAAGGGGGATGTTCTAGTTCCTCTTGGGGAGGAGGATTTGTTTCATCGTGGGGAGGAGGAGGAGGAGGATGGTGATGTGGTCCATGACGATGGGGAGGAGGACAGTGTGGCCCATGATGCGGGGGAGGATGGTGGTGATGTGGTCCGTGAGGAGGAAAAGGACAGTGGTGGGGAGGAGGGTGGGAGTGATGTGGTCCATGAGGAGGGAGATGACAAGGTGGTCCATGATGGGGACCAAGAGGAGGAGGATGTGGTTCATCATGAGGAGGAGGAGCAGAAGGGGGATGTTCTACTTCCTCTTGGGGAGGAGGATTTGTTTCATCGTGGGGAGGAGGAGGAGGATGGTGATGTGGTCCATGATGATGGGGATGAGGACAGTGTGGCCCATGATGCGGGGGAGGATGGTGGTGATGTGGTCCATGAGGAGGGAGATGACAAGGTGGTCCATGAGGAGGACCAAGAGGAGGAGAATGAGGTTCATCATGAGGAGGAGGAGCAGAAGGGGGATGTTCTAGTTCCTCTTGGGGAGGAGGATTTGTTTCATCGTGGGGAGGAGGGTGGTGATGTGGTCCACAGTGGGGGGGAGGCGGAGGACAATGGTGTGGCGGGTGAGGGTGGTGATGGTGATGTGGTCCATCATGGGGAGGAGGTGGAGGACAGTGGTGCGGAGGGTGAGGGTGGTGATGTGGTTTACTGTGGGAGGAAGAAGGAGAATCAGGTCCTTCATGACTGTCTTGCTGTTCTTCCTTGAAACTAGCGTTGTGCTTGGGGTCTTCAGGTCCGAACTGAGAAGGTGGTGGACATCCATGCTTAGGATGTCTGTGACGGTGTTTGTGACCAAAGCGATGACGGGGATGGGGATGCCTGCATCCGTGCCCGTGTATGTGCTGCTGTTCATAAAAACATCAGGAGAGGAAGTATTAAGTGAGATGTTAATAGGACAGAAGAAAGTGGTGAGAAGATAGAGAGGTGGGAGTTAGTAGGTTTGCATTTACAGTTCTAGTGATCTGTAAGGAGAAAAAAAAAGTTGTGTCTTTTTCAAGATAGAAGTAGAAGATAAAACACCAAAATTACTGAAAATCACCTGGAAATACTACACCTTAACAAAATGAATTGATATAAGCAACTGAGCAAAATTTGTGATGGATCAAACCCCACACTGCAGTAGCTGTTGTAAACTGGAATACCAAACGTGATAAAGATCACCTCCCCTCCTTTTGCTTTCTAAAATTCCTTTCAACTTGTTTGCTGGTCTCTGCTCACTTTTACTAAGGAGTATGACTGGACTGAGGGAAGATACCCTTGGAAGCAGTAGTAGGCCCAGCTCAATTCTAATTCATCCTCTGATTGACATAGCACTCAAAAGCCTGTCTGTCCTGATGTGCTGCGTCACACCCAGGCAGTAACAAAGGGACACAAGCCAGAGAGACGTCAGTCAGTGAGTACGTACCCAGGGCTCGTAGATCTCACACTTGATATCTGTTCCATCGGATTCATCTGGATCACTGATAACTCTTGCCTTACAGAATCCCACGTGCTAAGCAAAAGAAAAGAAAAAAAAGAATAAAAAAAAGACCGCATGTCTGAGTTCTTGTGATGGAGTTAATAGAACCTACCGGAAGTTGGACATTTTAAAAGTAAGGCTAGGTCCTTCGATACTTAAGAACTTGGCTAGATACTGAGATTTCTGACCAGTGATACTTGCCAGTGATTAATACTGATTACAAGGTATGCCAGGTT
The DNA here is from genome assembly GCF_000703405.1 of Apaloderma vittatum. Taxonomy (NCBI): domain Eukaryota; kingdom Metazoa; phylum Chordata; class Aves; order Trogoniformes; family Trogonidae; genus Apaloderma; species Apaloderma vittatum. Next base: position 18,452 of record NW_009711839.1, read on the forward strand.
TGAGTGTTCTTGACTACGAAGACCACTTCACCATGTGCCTCTAGAGGGCTACTACTCTCTGTCTTACTTCTCTCATGTCTGTGAGAAATTGGTCAGCTAGTGATGTCTCCAAAATGAGTACCCTTTGGGTGACTTGACTTTTATTCCTTTTTTTCTGTCTTTGCTTGTCAAGCTTCTGTTCAGATTGGGCTATTTTGATATTACGATCTCGCCTAGTTGTTTCTTTGCAATAGGAAGGTGGTTGAGGAGAGTACATTCATAGTAATCTACAGATGAGCTTGAATTATGCCACTTGCATTCCCCTGCAGCAGAGGAAGGGAATGTGTTATGTCATCTCTGGGCTCACTGGAATGACCTAATACATATATTTCTTTTTCAAGATCTATGACTCAACGTTAGTGTAGAACTTTTTAATGAAAATAGCGTAAATGATTTACTAGGGAATGGCCACAATTTGAATGTGAAAGCCAGATCCAAGCTTAAAAGCTCAGGTCTAGGTCTATAATATGCAGACTCTAGTTATATTTAAAATTGGGAGCTCAGATTGGCTCCTTATAGATTAAAAAGGAGCAACTGTAAAACTAGGATCTGGACTTGGATGTGCTGTTTTCTTAATTTTGAGTTTGGGTGCATACTTACAAGAAACACTTAGAAATATTGTGAAAAGATCTTCCTGGTGCCACCCATTATATCAGTTCCCATTCTAAGACTTTACTTACAGCGTGCCAGTCGTCCAGAAAATCACATTCCAATGCCTGATCTGCTTGTCGTGCGGATTTGGAACAGTTGGTCTCTTTTATAGAGAATCCTAAAATATGACCTTCACGGGAGGCAGTCTGAAACCAAGATGTCAAACAAGAAGTGGTAAGTAGGTGTATATAAAAAAAACCCACCTGTAATTTTAAAAGCAACCCTTCTTCATATTGTTGTCGAAATCCTGTCCCACCTCATGCTTTTATTACCTGTGCTGTTCAAATGTTCATACACATACATGTATTCAGTAAGGAAAATAGAGTAGATAATTTATACCTTACTTGCCTCACACCTTTAGGAGTTCTGGGAATTTTTCTTTGTCTCATATGTGTATGTTAAAAAACCTGTTACGTTTACAGCCTGTGTTTTTAGGAAGTAGCGTCCTTAGACTCTTCTCCCTGGAACTGCTGTTCCTGTAGAAATACAAAGATCTGCTGGATGGCAACCACTCCTTCCCAGTGACGGGGGTGCATAGTGCTACAGTGCTGATGTGAGTTTGGTTTGAAATTCTGGCAGTTGCTGTGAGATTGTTGCTTTCTCTGCTGTCAGTGGCCTTGTTTACAGAGAAGACATTACTCCACAGGAACAGGGGAGAAGGCCTTTGTGATCCTATTAGAACTGTGAAGAGCTATTTCATTCTAATTTCTGAATGTAGTGGTAGGTTATTTCAAGTCTTTATTGAAGGTGTCCATAGCATGTGTGTGCACTCAGATTTTGCTAATGGGATAGAAGGGGATGGAAATACTTTATAGTATATTTTTTTATCATAATTCATAGTTTTTGAGTGTTATGCAGTCTGTTGAAATTAAGTGGTACACTCTAAATTGTAGCTGTAGTACAGAGAAGTGTGAAGACAAAGCATTCAGGGAGAAATTAATGAATGCAAGCAATCTTAAAACAGCCATGGGCTAAATGGGAATAGGGCTGTGTCCTGCATGGGACTACAGTGTAGAACACTGTCAAGTTTCAGAGCAATACCAAAAGCTGCAGGGAGGTGCAGGCTTGATGTGCTGTAATTTAGCAAGATCATGTGTTTCAGCAGGGGCCATGAGATCTCATTACAGAGGCGTCCTGAACTGATACGTGTGTTGGCAGCATGATCCTCTGCTGTTTAAGTGAACGTCTGCTCTATCTAGCAACGAGAAATTGTGGTGACGTGAGAGCTGTACTTCAGATCACCCAAAGGATGAGTCTTCACGTCAACGTCACTCAGAGATGGAGGAGTTGTTACCAGAGCCGGTAGTTCTTCAGTAGGTACAGCACAGATACAAATTTACCTCCTGTCCTTCAGAGCTCTCAGCGTGCTGCTCTGCTCTGCAGCAGAAAGTCAAAATGATGCTGAGCGTGTTCCATTTGCTGTGGTACTCCTGTGCGAAATATTCTGAGTAAAAAATGCTCTGACTTCAGCTGACACAACGTGTGACTGACAGTGCGACTGTACTTCTGGAAGAACTCTGGTCAGTAGTAAATAAACTCTTGTATGTTATGATATGGTAGGTAAATAGGCATTCAAAATAAAAATAAGCAAACAGAGGAGGCTCTGATGTTTTGGATGCCATCACACTGCCGTAGCTTTTAGCAGATGAGAAATCCTTTTGCTTTCAGATGCTTAAGTTGAAGTTGATAAGTCTTTGAAGAAGTAGGACCTTCAACTTTAAGCAGATAATTTACACCAAGAGGTGATAAGCAATAGTCCTGATCCTGGGGGGGCGTTGAGCTCTGGTCCCGTCACGAAACATCATTTCCAAGTAATTCTAGGGCAAAATGCCACTTACCATCTTTAAAGTCTTTTCAACTTTGTCCACATTGAAGTAGCCTGTGTGGTTACCCTCACGGTTGAATTTCTCCAGGGCCTTTGCAGCAATATCTTTATGTTGCTCGGTGACTTCTAAGACTTCGATTTTCACAGGACAATCTTTGCACTCTAATAAATCAGGAGGAACTGTGGAAACAAAGAATTTACTAATATTGCAATAGATGTTAATACTCTTGGGAATGTCCATGTGCCTTTAATATGAACTCATAAGGAGAAACTGAAATGCAAGCGTTTTCTTGGAAGTAAAATACCTATCCCTCAATCCACAGATATGGTTTTGTCATGGAAAAACCCCAAACCTGTGAAAAGCAACATTTTTATAAATCTCCTCCTTAGAATGTTCCCCCCTAAATGGGCATTCTTCTAAGTTTACTCTTTTTTTGCTATTCATTATCATGTTTTGGTGCACTGGAATGGTGATATCATCTGACATTAATAAAGTCTGGTTTAGGAGACTAGGATAACCTTAATTCTATTACTCATTCTTAACATTCCATTTGAATTATCTCAAATATGAATTGCAAGCAGATGAGTGAGTCGGTTACAGTTACCATACACTAGTACTGCACAACTTGTAATTTGCTGCGAGGTCTGGTTTGAGGTATGCACTGGCTTACAATAGTGGTTATTTTACCTGGGCTTAATGTGCAATTAAATCCATATAGATGAGGTTTCTTCAGCAGCTGGGTTGTATATGTGATTATCTTACATTGCCCAAAGTCCTGAGAGGAAGAAAGAATGCACGATTATGATGTTATTTTCACTAAATTTAATTGGATGTAGGTGATCATAGAAATTATGCCCCCTCTTTACATACAGTACTTCTAAGAATAACAGATGTGGCCATTAATGGAATGTTTGATCCGGTACCACTTGAAATTTGTGTTCAGAATAAAATGGGATCTCCCTCTGCAGGAGCCTTTATTTGAATTCTGAGTTTCCATGACTGAGTAGACAATGGAAAACTAAACCTGCTGCCTTAGTCATTCTGCTCCTTGTTTGCAGTAAGACAATGCTAGCTAGCAGGGGAAGTGGGAACGCCAGTGATACTCAAGGTTAGGTAAATCTTAATGGAAAAGTGGGTGGATCTATTCTTCCATTCCTTTTCCTCACATTAATAAAAAGAGTAACTGCCTGCACTTGTCATGGCCTTCCTGCTTTGTTCTGTGTGGCAGCGGTGTCACCACTCTCCTATTTGCGTAAAGTCTCGCACTTGTAGTTCCCTTCCCAGGCGGCATTGCGGGCCTGCAGCAATGAAGGACAAGTGTTGCTGCATGTTGTACCTGTACTGACACTGCCAGTATTTCACACTGTCGTACCACAAATGCTGTGACAGAAAACCGACAAAATATAACACTGATATTTCTGGCTTATATACTAGGAACATGCTTTAAAAAAATAAATTCTTGTGCCCTTTAGTTGTCAGCAAATTATTCTTAAAACATCGGTACGGCTGCCAGCAGTGGAATGCAGCGTATAGCTCCTTTGAGACGAGTTAAATAAAGCTGCACTAGCTTAAGGAGTCAAGCCTCTTCCAAACCTTTAGCTTACTTTTAACATCTTTAGAATTCAATAGATTTTATTTTATAGTGAGCCCTGTGAAAGCATAGTCTTCACTTAGAGATTTTGTGACACAGAACTTTCTGAGCAGTTCAGGTGAAGATCAAGTTACTACATTATTGACACGTGAGCCTGCCGGGGTGCCGTTACTTGCCATGAGAGCGATGTCGCTGTATTCACAGGACTCCCAATGTCTCCTGGATAGTACAGGGCATTCAGTTTCCAGCACATCCAAAGTTAAGTAGAGGATTGATGTATTTCCCTGGAAAAGAAGTGTAGGTACAAAGGAGTCTGTATATTCAAAGTTCGATCTGACAGAAACTTTTCTGAAGTAGACATGTTTAATCTTTACTGTAGCTTCCCCAGTTCCCTATAAAGGTTTTTCTGAGCTGACTGGTGGCATAGGAAGGATTTAAGCTGGAAGGGACCTTTGGAGATCACCTTGTCCAGCCACTTGCTCAAGGCAGAGCTAACAGATTCGGCAGAGTTCACCAAGACAGATGTTGCACAACCTCTCTGGGCCATTCCACTACTTAAACATTTTCTCCATGAGGTTTTTTTTGGCCTCACATCTAGTCAGAATTTTTCTTTGTGCAACTTACAACTATTGCATCTTATCCTTTTGTTGAGAACCCATGTTAAACTTGCATCCATCAAGCAGGGAAAATGCCAATGTTAAAAAAGTTGCCATTCCCTCTTTCTGATTTTCCTGGAGAACATACTGATCTATCAGGAAATCAGTTGTCCGAGCAGCCAATTATATAGCTACATACATTTCAAAAGACCTTATAGACGAGATACACTTTCAGAACTTTTCTTCCCACTCAGCGTATTCAGGAAGTGATGGAACAAAGCTGGAATAATCTCTACGAAGCCTTGGCTTTGAAGTTCTGAAAGTATATTCCATCTCCTGAGCAAATGGAATGGAGAATCAAAATTTTAATTTTGCTGCCAGTGCAATGCAGTGTCGTATTAAGAATTTTCTGTGGGCCACAGGAACAGTTTTGTGTTTTTCTGTAGGAAAATGAGTCTCAATTCACATTTGGAATGGATTATTTAAACTTCATGCAACCCGTGGCTGGGCATTCAGAATGAACACAGACATATTTTATTTTGTTACTTAGATAAAATGATGTAAAGCCCTTCATTTTGAATAAGTGTCCTCAGGTTTTATAAAATTTCATCCATACAGATTTCTTTTTCATAGTGTTTCTTTATAGACGAGACCTTGAGAAAGAATTACTGCAGTCTAGTGTAATGTTTTTATTAGTGAGAGTCCACCAGTTTGGCAGTGGGTGTATGTTTCAGCATTGTCTCTATTTTTAAAATAGGGGCTGAGTGATTTGCACAAAGACACAATAGCAGAAGCAGTGAAAGAATATAGTTGTCCTGAACAATTGTCCTGCACATTGGCCACATGATTATTCTGTGCTTAGGGGTAGTTAGTATTTCTATTTTATTTCATAAATGCCAATAATTTCAAGCTGCTAGTCAATATATTAGTAAAATACAAACAGAGGAAAGAACAGAGACAGGGAGAAAGACTATTTTTTTCTGATTTGTATTTATGGAATTTTACTGAATAGAAAAGTAAGATGGTCTTTTGTAAAATGTGCTATTCACTAGGAGCCCTCTAAAATGGAAATGACTAAATGTATTCACCTTGTCATACAAACTTGTGAAATGTTAAAGAAGCTAGTTCATCCCTGGAAAATATGTATTTTCTTCAGCAGGATGCAGAAGAAAAAGCAGAGCTTGGATGAAATTAAGTGTCTACATCCAAATATGCGGTAGAGAATTTCTGTTTGTCACTGGATAGCTCTTGGGAAAAAAATAATTATCTTATGTTTTGCCTTCTTGATTGTTTTAAAAACACCTTGGGCACCAGAGTTCTGTACTGCACGAGCCCACAGCTATTCTAGTGTGAATACCTGAGCATCTTTTATTTCTGGAAATCCCACCTAAACCTGGTGGAGACCTGTCTGCTAGGTGTTGCGCTGCTCAGATTTCTCAGAGGCATGATGCAGTAGACTTGACGCACTATAGCAGGAACACAATAAAAATAATGTTTTGACCTTTTTTTTAATGAATTATTCTTTTAATGCCATCTTGGCAGTGGAGCCGACATAACTTCTGACAGGATCAGTGTGCAGTCAACCATGCCTGGTGGCCTTGGGGGTAAAAGGTACAGAGAGAGGCCTTACAGGGAGAATTCTTTAGCAGTAAGATAGATAGAAGAGTCTTGTCTGTTCTTGTGACTCTGGGTGACAACTGAGGCTGTGGCCCTGGACTGCAAAGACAGCGAAATTCCCTCAGGGTACAAAGAAAGGTACGTAAGCATGGTGGTTTGGTGGTTTCAGCATTCAGCTGGAAGTGTGAATCCTCAGCTCTGATCCCTGTTCCAAGTTACAGTTCTATAGTTTTTACGGTCAATAATCAGTCAAAATGTAGAAACACTGAGATTTTTCTTTTTAGAAACTACTATTGTTTTTCTTACTAATCCACTGAATTTTGCATGTCTTACTGCCCAGTGGCTTCCCTCCACATGGGGGGCACACACAGAGCTGCTTGGCAGCAGCAGTCTTCAAGAGTAGGAGACTTGAGGGTTTAAATCTTACATCCTTGTCTTTGAAAAGCAAAAAAATCCATCATATTTTTTGAAAGTACACCTGAAGACCTGTAGGAATCTTGGCTTTGTGTCACTTTCTGAGCTTTTTTTTTATCCTAACAGGCAGTCTTAAGCAGCTTCATCAAAACCTGGCCTGTTTTTTCAGTTGCCATACTGACATGTGTAGCACACTTCTTAAACAGTGATGTGTGCTTGAATTCTAGTTTCATAGCCAAGCAGTGAAGTAGCCAGGTGCCTTAGTAAATCTACATGTCCTTGGTCTCTTTTCTCTACTAGTTAAAGAAATTTTGTGTGCTATTGCTTTTCCTGCTATTGATTTGCTTTGGCATCTAGGCAATCACTGAGAAAGACTTAGGTATCCTCTGAGGAAACAGAAAGAATTAAGAAGGAAACAGGAAATGACTGAGATGGATTCTCTATCCAGCCCTTCCCCTGATTTGCAGAGTGGCATTTTTGTCTCCTTTGGCTTCCTCTGCCTGTTCCCCTTTCCTCCAGTTGTCCAGCTATCTCCGAAATTTAGATAACAACACAGTTAGACTTTATGATCATAAAGGTCTTCCCCAGCCTAAACAGTTGATAAACAATGATTCTGCGATAACAAAATACCGATCTTGGGGGATACATTGATCTAATCTATGTCAGATGTTCAGATTAAAGAAACCCTCCAGATATAAACTTTGAACATAACATCTGAGACCTGACAACAGACAGGACAGCTTAATTTCCGGTGCCATATAAAGCTGCTGAGAGCATCTCTTACGCCACCTCCCTGTTGGCCAGGAGGATAGAGGGCATTCAGCGTGGTTCGAAATCAAGCTAATGTACAATAAATCATGAACAAATGAATACTGAGTTAGCACAAAAATTAGAGCTGATTCAATGAATTACATCCACATTGCTCTGTTCAAAGCAATAAACATAAGCTTTTAATGATCTGGCTCATTATTTTAAAATGACAGTCTTATGTAAATCAGCCTTTGAGTCGATACTTACTATACGTTGCTCGTGTGCATCGGCAACACGGAATAAACCAAAGACGTAGCCATCTCTGCGATGTTTGTTGACCAAATCCAGGGCCACTCCTGCATCTTGTTCAGCGGTATTACAGTCTGCAGGTGTAATGCTTGTTTTGGTTTGGGCGTTAGAGCACTGCAGGAGTGTTAGAAAAAAAGCTGAAGCTAGAAGCAGCATTTTGTTTGCAGCATTAGGTCACTTCTGCCCATGCTCTGATAAAGCCAGTAGTCTGCTTTTAAATCAGTGTAGCCCACTGAAGATATCAATGAATGCTAAAAGGGCATGGTTTTATATAAATTTAAGTGTTGTGTCAGAGGGCCATTACCTTGACCTTGGGTTAACATTTGCAAACAGCAAGTAAATGATTATATAATGATTGAGCAGATTTTGAGGAATGTGGGTCTTATAATACTTTCTGGACTACCCATCAAAGGGACGGTGTTTGTGATTCTTTAAGCAGGCATTGTGCAATTCTGTTCTACAGTGAAAAATCCTTAGCCTCTAACAGTGTGCTGCTGAGCCTGGTGTTAAGAGGGTCCAGTTTATGTATGCAGGTGTTACGCAATCTTGGTTTTCTGTTTGCTGTAAAAACAACTGAACTGAAAATATGCTGAAATATTTGTGGTCTGTATCCATGTCCCTGTTTTTACAGATCCTTATCTAGTGGAGAACTAGTGAAAGAGAAACAAGGAGGTCACTCAGATTTCAAAAAGGGATGTAGTCAGGGTGCACTTGCAAGCTGGTGGTCCATAGCTTCTATGTGAGTACCTGCTACTCTTCCAGCTTGAGAAAATTTAGAGCAGATTTCTGTCAGCTTTACGTCGTTTCAGACTCTTACCCAGAATGGGACTGACTGGCTTAATACTGATGGAATCTAGGCATGGCATGAAGTGACATAAAGCTGCCTTTGTATTCTTGATCTGAGCAATTTTGTGGGCTCTTTGGCTCTAGTAGCCTTCATAGACTTCTTTAGATAGTTGTTGGTAATTTTTCTGTATTTGGTAAAATAATGCAATACATAATAAGATTCATACCCTTCACAGGATATGCCAAGATCCTCTGCTAAGCAGAAAGGAGAAGGTGTTGTCTCATTGTATTAAAAATCTTTTATTCAGGGTAGTTTAAGACATTCTTAAAAGGTAGTAATTGCTTTTTAGGGAGTGGCTGAAGTTTGAATACAGAAGTCAAACTCTGAGTAAGAAAATTAAAGAATTCAATGTGAGTCCAAGCTTACAAGGTCAGATTCAGATGAGAAATTTTGCAAATTCTGGTTTGTGTGAAGAGTTGCATGAGCTTCTCATAGAAAACGGTTCTAGCTATGTAATTGACTTCTGTTTACATGTTTGACTTTTTAGTTTTTGACTTATTTTTATGAGAAACACTGGGAAATATAATGGATAATCATCCTTAAACCTTACCTCATTGCATTAATCCTTATTTTAAAAAATCCAATTTCTAGCATGTCTGGTGTCTAAGAAATCATATTTTTAAATGCATAGAGCTGACGCAGTGGCTTTCTTTATTATAATTAGTTCAGAACACATTTAACCGTTCTCTGGTAGCAGATAAGCTAAATGGAGAATCTTACAGCATTAGAACTGAGGGCACTCAGAGCTCATGTGAAACAGTTTAAGATAAATAAAATAATCCTCATGCAATGGGTAGTGAACTTGCTGCAGAAAGATACGGAGGCAGACAGTATCAGCAGGATCGGAACTGGCTTAGAAAAGTTCATGGACAGCAGGTCCTTGAGTGGATCCTGGAAGGATTAAGGAGATAAGTGCTCCTTAAAATCCCAAGTACAATGATTTTGAGTCCTGGAAGAGTTCAAGGGAATGGTTTGCAGAAAGAGGGCATGTGTCTATGTTTCTCCTAACCACAATTGTCTTTTACCACTGTGAGACATGAACACTGGGCTGGATGAACCACTGTTCTGATGCAGCAGGACATTTCTTTTGTTTATGTTTTTATAATGTTTCATTATATTAATTCAGAATTTCTTCTAGAAGATCTGGGGGAAAAAAGCAGTGAAATAAATGTTGTGTAAATAATCAAAGACATGAAATACACCTCATCAGTTAAAAATACCATTCACATCATTGCTGTGTTGAAAAACCCCCCCTCATTCATTACTTACAATGCCATTTAATTTTTCAAATGGGCAATGATATTAAAGAAAGGCGTCAGATTAGGTAATTTATAATGTAATTCCCTTAGTTGCCTATTGTTTGCAGATTGTTTGCTCTTTTTTTCTTCTTCTGTTCTGTGCTGCTGTTCATTGTGACACCGATCATTTTCTTGACAGCGGCTTATGTATTTTTTATGTATGAAATAGAAACACTATGAATAAACAGTAGAAAATGTACATTTCCTGCAAAATTGACAGCAGAAGTAAAAGTAAGATTCTATTCCCACTGTAGAGAGTATTGTCCTTGATTTCTTCGGAAAAGAAAGCTTGGGCCTTATTATTAAAATTCAGTATGAACAAGTACTCCAGGCACACTCAGAGCAGCTAATTAAATATTGGTTGTACTTGAGTCAATATAATGTATTTTTATAATTTCTCAACCAGTTTGATATATTTTTTAATGCTTATTTTGTTTTTATATTTATTGCTTGTAAGTTTTATGTGTTTTTTTAATGAAGCTACTTCTATAAACAGATTGCTAGCAGGAATAGGAATATGTATCCAAACATGGCATTTCTCTTGACTAGCTTATCAAAAGTTTAGCTCTATCTTGATCCAAATTCAAACTTTAAGGAGTTGGTTATAAGTATCTATCCTAAACCTCTCTCCAGAAATCTGGGAGAACACACCAAAAAGAAGCTTATCTTCCCCTCTTGAAAAACAGGTTGCTTAATAAATAGAATTTTATTTATGGGAGAAAACGAGAAGAAACCTGGCAAATAAAGGAGATAATATACAATAACCAATTACTTCTTTCTCAAAGCATAGCCATAACTACTTACAGATATCTCTGATTTCTTGGGAGGGCTACACTGCTGACTGGCTGACTGTTCCTCGCCTCCTGCAGCAGCGCTTCCCTCACAGGCTGGAATTAGTCAGTTCTGCAGGCAGCAAAGCCGTATCCGTCCTGTAGCCTGTGCTGCCCTGCAGCTGCTGCTCTTCTAGCTCTTAAGCAAGAGTACAGCTAACAAAGACATGCGGCTCCAGCTGCTTAGAGGTGAATTCTTGGCTAGCTTATCTTTACTTTTTTCAGTGTGTGATGCCTCTTAGCTTCATACCAGGGTGGCCTGTTTTTACCACTTGATGCAAAAAAACAGAAAAAAAGAAGTTTTACAGTTTTTGAGGTAGCTCCACATTTCACAGAAATGCCCCCAAGTAGGATGGAAAAATCTGTAAATGCATCACGTCTTCATTAATGTCTCATTTTTATCTGCTGGGTGTAAATATAGTGTCCCCTGATGCAAATGAAATGTTATATGAATTTGCTTCGGTTATGGTCTTCAAAGCAGCAGCTGCAGCTATAGCTTCCCCTCCCTGCCTGCAGCTTATTTTTCTTTACCAGTCACCAGTTTTTTATCAAACTTTAGAAGCTTCATCACCTTGTCTATCAATTTTCGTTCAAACAGACCTTAAGTTCAAAACCTATTTGGAGGAGCTCATTGCCAAGTGAGCAAGCTGATAACAGAAGTCTCGCTGCTTAGGAGACCTCAAGAACTAATAGAGGGACTAAAAAGGGTGTCAGTATTCCTTGTCTTGTCCTCAGTGTCTGGCTGCAAATTGCTTTCTAGAAAAAACATCCTGAACTGCTGTTGATGACCTTAACGATATGTGGCAAGGCTGACCTGTTTGCTGCGGGGCTTGGGAGGCTGGCAAAAAAGGTGGGGTTAAGAATTTCTTGTCGAGAACGGGATCAGAGGAAGTTCCAAGGGATTTGACTCTTTCAGGGCTTGTGCAATTGTACTGTTCTTGAAATTTAAGCTTTAACTGGTGCTTGTAAGTTAGAGCAGGTTAACGTAAGGGAAATGTTGGCAATTGTTGTGATTGTTTAGTATTCATTATTATGTCTAGTAGAAGGTCTTTAAAATCTACCTTTGAAATTGAAATCAAAATAATATGTGTATATCCTGAATACAGCTGCTTAGCATGTATAACCTCAGAGATGCAGAGGAAAATGTTTAACCATCAAGTATGTACAATGGGCAGGTTCTGAAGTCAGACAAATAGAATTTATAATCAACTTAGTTTATAAAATCCTTGATTTTTTAAATCCATCTTGAGAACTCTGATATCTGTGCCTTGCTTTTTGAAATCTTTTTGATTGGCTGAGGATGAGTATAGGAGAAGGGTAGCTGAAAAATCTAAACAAATACATAGCCAATGCATACATAAATAAGCCAGCGTATCTTATCCTGTACCTCTTGTATGTTACTGCCCTTTTTTTTGCGTTCATGGTGCCTCACCTATATTCGGAGGTAAAGGCTTGATAATATCTGGAGTGACCTGGAGGTCAGTGCCCGCTGGTTATCTGTGCCCGAATAGAAAACATCATCCATGTGAAACTGGAACGTTCGCTCAGATAAACATCAGACCACATTTTAGCTGGACATTGCCCAGATGGCAAGTTAATAATGGACGATATAATATCATATGTTCAGTAAGTGTTGAAAAACTGTGAAGTGAAATTGGAAAGTGAATTGAGAATTGTGTGCCAAAATCTACCCACTTCTCACCTCCAGTGACTGGATGGAGGCTTCTGTCTTACTGGCCTGTCCTCTTCTGGACAGGGAGAAGCAGCACTGGACAGTTCGCAGTCCTGTGAGGAGAGGAGAGCACCTGGGCTGTGACTGAAGGCACACAGGGGGTGTTTCTGCCAGCTCTTTTCTCAGTTTGCCTAGAAGGTGAGAGACTAGGCCAGAAGATGAAGAGGTTTGGCACTATCTGGGCATGTTTTTTTAGAGGGTTTGCTATAGTTCTGCTGCTCATGCTGTCACACAGAGTAAATCTGTGGAGACCAGATGCATGGCATCCTGTGCCCCTTATCTGTCCACGTGGGCCTGTTGGAGGGAGAAAGCTGCAGTGCTGACCTGCTCGCAGACTGGCATAAAACTGAGTCAGCAGCAGGACTTGAAGCAGTGATGGCTAAATGTTATCAGCTCTTACTCCTGTCAGTGCCATCTGGGAATATCCAGGTCCGTCCTGAGGACAGGAAACACAGAAGCTGTACATTTTGGTCTCCTACTTGTAGTTCAAGAAACTAGTCTTGGACGTTAGTATGAGGCCTCAGTGATGGTAACCACTGGTGGTGGCTTAGGTGACACAGACCTGAGTGCAGGAGTTGTGCTGGAGTGGCCACAGCAAGTAAGGGAAGTGCCCCTGAATCTGCATGAACCACTGATGCTCACTGATCTTATTTCTTAGGTAAACACTAAAATTTTTAAATTGTAGAAGTCTTTAAACCCAAATCTCAGATCCAAGCTGGATTCAAATGTGATTTTGGAGCCTTGTCTGCAGAACACAATGAACAGTATCCAAAGACAATGCTCAAAACTGTGGAGCCAGACTTCCAGATGTTCTCTTTAAACCCCCCTGTTTATGTTCACACCATCTCCGCTCCATTTATCTTCACTTGCTGCTGTTGCTGTCCAATTTACAACTGCGAGCAAGTGTAGTCATGAAAGAGAACTAACAGAAACAGGCCATTCTGGCTGTGGGCAGTGGTTAATGAAGATGATTTCTTCCCCAGTACTCCTTTCGGGGGAGAGCCCAGTTCCCGTATGTTGATACAAATCTCAGTGGTATCATTAAACTGATGGAGCCACCACAGGATTAGAATCAACAGGCAAACAGTTAATAAAACAGACCATGTTATAAAAGAGCAGAAGTGAGGGAGTAGCTGAAAAGAGGGGGGAAAAAAAGCTTTCTGAAAGTTACAGAAGTGTGACAGGTTGGTGCCCCAGTGCTCTTGTCCTCTAACTCACCAAAGGTGACGGGGCTAGAGCGGGGGCACAGGGTGACATCCGGTGCCCCCCAGTTCGGCGCGTGGCGAACCCGCAGTTCCTGTGCGGGGAGGTAGAACACGCTGGCCGTGCTGGGGAAACCTCAGTTGGCAAAGGTGGAACTTCCTGAGGGAAAACCAAGATGCTGTAATTTGGTGACTGAGGCAGCCTAGAGCTCACACTGCGCTAAGAATTGGGTAGGAATCAAATTTTATGATTTTTGGAGAACTACCTGATTTTGAATTGTTTTCTCGATTGTTGAAATGAAAGAAACTAAAATGTGTCAAAATTTACCACGATGTGGAATTGAAATGGAATTATTTTTGGCTCAGTTGATGTGTTTCACAGATTGCTTTTTGGCTTACTTTAATCTTTGAAGCAGTTAAATTACTCCTTTATATAAAATTTATGTTTTTAAGAGTTCTGCAAGCTGGAAAAACAAACGTTACTTGTTGTGAACGCAACTCCATGCAGTGTTTCAATGTTATTTTGTCCTCACTGAAAATAATGCTTTTATTTATATTTTATTTATAATAATAAAATAATGCGTTTTAATCAAATCACATAATGCCAGAAAAATTTAACAAAACCATAGATTTGTTGAAAGGCTCTTTGAATGGAGAAATTATCCAGCATCTCTAGGGATGATTCAGCACCATGCAGGCTTCAGAAACAATAATATTTTATTGATTTTGTTTTGAAAAAATGATTTTGCAGATCTGCTGGCAACTACAGAAAGGCTCTGTGGTCTCATACAAGTCCCGTACTTATTGCAAATATCAGTGTACTCCTGGCCACAAATGACATTTCTTTCCCATGTTCATTCTTTTTCTTCTTCTTGTCTTCTCATTTATTTATATTTGTTATTGTCAGTACGGTTGCTATGTCTGGCTTTAGTGAAATTGATTTTTCTTAGCTACAGGCTGTGGAGTGTCCCTGTGGTTTCTATTATAAGGCAGTTAATATGACCTATCTCAAGAAAGAATTAGACTGATTTTGTAAATTGTCATTTTTCCTGCACAGCAGGGTAGGTAAAGCATAAAAATCTGAAAAGCCTGGACTTGGTTCTGCACCAGCAAGAATTATGTGCAGAGGTTTCACACGTGGGCAGCCTTGTCCAATTTCTTTAAGTGAGGGTAGAAAGCATTAGGAAAATAATAATCTTCCTTGAGATCTTCCACGGGAAATGAAAAAATAGGCTAAGCTCGCCACGTTATAATTAAGTTAACCCCTAGAATATGAAAGCCCCGCTAGCTTGGCTAATGCCAAACAGGGCTGAAATCTTCTTCCCCGCCCGTACACCATCCCACCGGGTGGGACTCTGTGGAGGC
>NW_009711840.1:0-4380 GCF_000703405.1 Apaloderma vittatum
AGGAATGGCTCTGACACAGAACAAGTGCAAGAACTCCTACTCCTTTCAAAAATAAAAGTGAAGTTTCAGTACTCAGTCAGATTTAAATCAAGGCACAAATAACTCGATTATCCTGAAACTACCTGGCAAATGTCTAAAGTATGGGTGGAGTTAAACACATCTGAAAATTCAGTCAGTGTTTCAAGGGGTCCTGGGATTCTCCTGGGATGGTCTGTGCTGCCAAAAAGTCCATCACTTAACTACTCAGTTCTGTGAGTAGCAGGAGCAGAGCTGGACCCTGTGGTTCTGGGAATATCTGAGACCTGTGCAGAACACCAGTAACTGACACAGCAGATTGAGCTTCCCTGGTTAGCAGTAGTGTGGCACAAAGATTTGGGGAAAAAAACAAAAAGCCTCCAGGCATATTTTCAATCGTGAGCTAAGACCACCATGAAGAGGTTGTAAGAGACTCTCCTTCTGACTGCTAAAAAAAAGGAAAAGAAAAGAGCTCTCAAAGCAAATGGCCATTACTGTGTAGCATCTTGAACACAGCACCAACACTATCCATTCTAAAAGAAGTCTGTCTTAAGCAAGGGAGGGGTGAAAAGGGAAAGAAAAATAAAAACCACACCAAAAAAAGACCCCAAAGCAAGCTAACCTATACAGAACATATTTGGAGCCAGATGCTCATTGATATAGTCTGTAATAGCTCCACTGACTTAGCTGTTAAAATGGATGTGACGTAAGAACTCTTCTACTTTGCACCCACTTACTGAAGATACCTTACTGCTTTCACAAATTTCAGATCTGCTTTCATTGGGTGCATTTATAGAAGTAAAAAAATGGGGGGTTTACAGGAAAAAAAAAATTACTTTCATAACCATGGTTTTAATTCTGCTGTTACAAAAGATTAGTGTTGGAAAGTGTCTTTTTTTTTTGCAGTTTTCCTAAAGCTCTAACTATTCGGTACATTACATTGATTTTTAGCAGCTATTAAATACACCAAAGAAAATGTTCCTCCCCCTACACATTTCTCAACCAAACATCCCTAATAATTACTGCTGGGTATAATCTGCCCTGCAGTGTCTAGATGGTCTTTTGCTTTGGTCTAATACATTTGTCCTAAAAATTGCAAAATAAAGGGGATAATTCATATCTCCCACACAGAAAATGAAAATATTAAGGGGAAAAAACCACAGCTTAATTTTTTATGAAATAGCACTTCTCCAAAACAGTGGTGATAAAAATTCTTTTTTTTTTTTTCCTAAATTCAGCTTATTTGCTGTTTTTATCTAGTCAGTCACATTGACTGATGCTAAGGGTAGAAATTGAGATAAGGAGGGAAGATGTTTTGATTCCTTTTAGACCAAAAGATCAAGGTAATCATGATGGGAAACTGGAAAATGAGCTCGAGTCCCTTCTGTCTTGCATGTTAATGGCAGGTTTGTTAACAAAATGACAAGCTCAAGTCTATCAGCACAACACGACTCTTTCAGTTCTGCTCTCAGCCACATATGTGCAACTCCAGGCTCCAGTGATTCACATGAAACCGAAAACAGAGCTTGGCTTCAGGAGCCTGAGCTGCTGCTGACACTGTAAGACAGAAACTGGGCAACTTGACTTCGAGATCCCAAGGCAGCTTGCGTATCTAGAAAATGGTAAATCCAATTATAATATTTCTGAACGACATGAGGAGTTTTTTCCAAGTTGCTGGAGCAGAGAATGTATTTTCTCTGTGCTGTTTATAAAGTATGTAGCATAAAAGAGGGCCCCAATCCCTGAACAAAGCCTCTAAACTCACAGTTGAATAATTATTAACAGGATTGAAAGGCAGCTTTCATAATGAGCTTATATCCAGCATGTTTCATGGATGCAGCCACGTTCGAACTTCTTAGAGTATACTTGTTTTTTTCCCTCTTCCTGTAGGAAAATTCAACGGACATAGAGCAAACAATGGGTTAACAATAGCCCTGAAGCTGCTGACAGTGTAATATGTCCAGGTGTTTGCTAAAAGCTGTGGAACTACAAGTAACATTACCCCAGGCACCTTCAGAAGGTACAGTAGCTCCAACACATTCGTTGACAGCAGGAAAAAAAAACAATCCAGTTTCTTTCAACAATTTGTCAGTCAGCTTCATCACTCTTTACATATAGGCTCCAGACTCTGTGCCTAAAGACAGTATCTAAATTGTGATTTTTAAGCTTAAGCCAGATTTTGTCAAGTGGTACAAGACAATGGTTGAGTAAACTATCGTAAATTAGCGTTGCTTTAAAAGCTAATAGGTTGTAAAGTGTATAGAGGTTCATAAAGTTAAATCTCATTTAATGCTATTTTCCAGCATAATTTAGCTGTCCAACAAGGCTGCTCTCATGTTCAGTGCTATTAAAAAGATCTTAACAATTTCTTCATAAAGATCTAGAAAACACATTCTGACTGTCATAAAGAGCTCCAACAATATTTAGAACTACTTTAAAATAAGATAATTAGATACACACTAAAATATTCAATAATCAAACAAGCCTTTGAAACAAATTACAAAGCAACACCATTCTATCATGGTGACCCCAATTATTGCATAGGCTAGAAGAAAAGCTAAAAACATATGAATGGTAAGATAAAGCACCATGCCATGTACATTTTTTTGCCAATAACTCTTGAAGTTGTGAAGACATGCAGCACAAAAAATTAATGATAAAATATATTAAAATTATAAGCATAAGCCAAGGCTCTGCCATAACTGCAAGGCAGCTCTAGCTGATGAGGCACCTTGAACACAGGCATAGCTACTGCACTAGACTTTTCAGATTTTGTATAATCTAGGGATATCTCCTAAAAAAGATTTCTTCATACCTTCTTCTAGCTTCCTTAAATGTATTTTATATATTGTTGCATATTTTATGTAATCATTAGGTAGAAGTGGAAACCTACATGTTCACACAGGTAATATATATCTATTGAAAGCTAAACAGGTAATCGGAAGGCTAGGATTTCACCAAAATATTCAGATCACCTACTGAAGTAAATAAAACTAAATGGAAAATTCATTGCAAGACAATGATGTGTTTACCTTCACATAGAGATTACTTATAGGGGCATTGTCAGCACTTAAGGCAAACCATTCACAGTACATTAAGGAGGCAATTAGAGCAAAAACCATTTTCAGCATTATTGTTCTTGCTAATTAGTAGTAGTCTACAGACACAAGAACATCAATAATAATAACAGTCAATTTGTACCCTCAACTTTCAGGGAAAAGAAAACCACTAAAATATATACTTTTGTCAAGAACGGAAACATGTATATTTAAAAAGGTATAATCTACATTAGTACCCCCTTGAGAGTTTTAACAAAATTGTTCAAACAATTAGGCATTCACTTCCATTTCACTTGCTATTTTTTTAATCCTGTACACAAAATTCTGTAAAGGCATAAAAGGAATAGATCTCAATCTTCAAAACGCAAAGTCATTCTGCAATCCAAGCCTGGCAGGACTCATAACAGCATTCTTTTCAGAAAATGCAACCATTTATCATAAATCAGTTAAACAGTTATTATTTAGCTGAGTGCCCTAGATTATCAGTTACACTTAGGGGAGGAACCAAATTGTTCAAGGACTGATGTGGAGACTTGAGGAAGAGACTGAGACAGAGCCTGCATGTGCATATACAGAGATTTAGGTTCACGGCCAAAGGGTGGGCACTTACCTTCCCACTGGCCAGTCAACACCAGACTCCTGCTGATGACAATGTCAATCTCTCTGGCACCACATTCCACAGCTAGTTTTATTTCAGCCAGTTTGGTTTCTAGAGGAGTTTGTCCAGATGGAAACCCAGCAGCCACTAGCAAGAAGGAGGATGCAGGCAGCGGGAAGAAAATGTTTTATAAATTTACTATAAAATTGCATATACTTCTAATACATCACACAGTTTGAAAGTTATATTTATTTCCTACCATGATTCAAAGAATCTGAAGGCACCTCATCCTACCTTCTCTGCATCCACAAGAAGAATTAGTTCTTCCCTCAATAAACAATGTCCAGCAAGATATTAAGCACATACTGTGAAAAGGTCCCTTTCACGTGCCTTAAATTTTCTAAAGCAGCCTACATAAAAAAGCATAGTATCTATTGCTTCCAGAAGAACTGAGCAAAGAGTGAACTTGTATATGAATCAATACATACATTTTTAATTCTCCCTAATTCTTTTAAGTATTTCAAGTTAAATCCTAGTAATATGTTTAACAGCTAAATAACAATATAGCCAAAGGTCTACTTAAGCTTACATTTATGATGTTTAAGTACAAAACCCAGAGGTAACTTGGGAAATGGAAAAAATAATGGCTTTGTCAGAGATTCTTTCTCTCTGACATATAAATTCATTTAGTGTGTATTTTTTTCCCTA
>NW_009711840.1:4411-6228 GCF_000703405.1 Apaloderma vittatum
CAATGAAACAACAAAAATCCCCACTGGAAAACATGCATCTTAGCATTAAACACCTGATCTAGCTTCAAAGTTTGCCCCTTCTTTGAGCAGGAGGTTGGACCAGGTGACATCCAGAGCTCCCTTACAACCTGCATAATTCTTTGATTCTACTTCTTGCTAATTGTAAATTCAGGGCTTGTCTCTTGTGTATGGTGGCTGGAGAAGAGCTGGCACTATTAGATTTTTAAGTACAAGTCCTAAACGTGCAGGCTGCTCAGCAGGCAATAACCCTTGCCTCTGCACACAGCTTCAATATATTCAGCTTGTAGGATTCTACTTAAAGGACAAAAAACTGATAGGGGGAAAAGAACTTGTATTGCAACTCCTAAAGCTCATTTTGCAGTGGTATTATTACTATTGTTGTTGTTGTTATTATTATTACTATCTACTTAGTGTCTACTGACACTCTGTGAAGCACACTATCTCAATTTCTTCTGTTTGGGTGAGGAAAACACTGATACATCTTCAGGACCTCTTTGGAGAGCTTTCAGCAAAACAGACTTGGCACTCCTGATAAGCTTGAAGTTGAAAGAAAATGAAAAATAGCAGAAGCAAATCCTCCCCCCTATTCCCTTCCTTCTACCTACTACCTTTTCACCTCACTCTCTGCAAACTTCAGGATTTTTTTACATATTTTATAGAGTCAAAAAATTTAATTGGATTTTTTTGAATAAAGCTTACCTGAAGCTACTGGTATGTTACAACCAGCAGCCTTTAGGGCATTAACAGCATCAGTGACTCTTGCGGGATATACACAAACTGCTCCAACAGTTATACCTGCAAAAGCCACAATTCACTTTTTGATATACAAAAGATTTCCACCTACTCAAGTGCAATCCATATTATGAGCACACAGACGTTGTTCTCACCTCCCACTTCTGCATTCTCACAAGGTTCTTAAGTACCTACACTAGGGATGTCCATCATATTGCTCAAATGGTTCAGGTAGTTCTCCATGTTGTTACCTCCCTCACGTTCCTTCACCTGACCCTGGGAGCAAGTCTGCATTAGCAGAAGTTAAAACACCAAGACTGTTATCAGTAGATTCACTATTTAATGGCAACACGTAGCGTTAAGATATGATTAGTCAGCAAATTACTCGGAGAGAAACTGCATTGCCAAGCTCTGTCCCTACTTTTTGAGCCAGACTAAGCCCAGCAGCAACTGAGCAGTCTTTATGTTAATGCAGTCCTAATGCATTTCTAGTTAAAATGCGATTCTCTCAAAGTCTCTGATAATTGACCTCATATTTAATACTTCATCTGTCTGAACAGTCCATAAATCCAAGTTTTAAAAAAAGACTTATATTTGATATTATATATCTATGGATTAAAAACAGAGGCCCGATTCCCTTTTGGTTCCACATTATATGACTTCTATGACCAATGCCCATGTAAAAATGAAATTTTTCAATAGTAAACACATGCCCCAAAGCATTGCTGAGATTTTCTTTTTGTTAGATCATCTTAAGGCCAATGTGACACGACAAAAGTCAAATGGTATTTACTGACATATCAGTAATTACATTTGGAAAAATTCAGAACCACTGCTCTGACATAAAGAGGTTTTACTGATAGTTATATTAACTCAATTTGCTCTTAAGTTTTATCATGTTCAGTCTTGGGTGTAACACTGGGACTTCATATGGAGCCTGCTTGAGCACTGCCAATGGAAGTTTTACCAGTCGTTCTGAAGGGCTGTATTCTGCCCCGTCTGTTCTGTTTACTTAGCTGGGAGCTCTGTTTGAGGTGGAGATTGTATTGGGTCAGGCTGAGGTG
>NW_009711841.1:0-3035 GCF_000703405.1 Apaloderma vittatum
TTGGCCTTGTTAAACCTCATGCAATTGGCCTTGTCTACACTGTCTACACCTTGTAGACAGTCCCAGAGTCCAGAAAGCTCCCCTGGAGAGAGCCCCCCTCTCCGAAGGACCAGCCTACACCCATCCATCCCCCTAAAGACAACAAGAACCCAGTCTGGTCTATTATCAATTATTTTAAAAGGAAGATACATGCTCTTATCATCATCTCCGCGCTGTCATCAGCAGCAGTCGGAGCAAAAATTATATGCTACCAGTAAAGCAATTTGATAAAATAGCTGCATTACAGAAGAGCGCACCCTGAGACGGCTGAAGGCGGCACGTGCGAAAAAAAGGGACAAAAACTCGCAGGAAATTTTGAAATCCTTAACCCTTAGGGATCCCGATCTCATTATGTTCGAAAGATTCAAATGCACACACGCTTAATCTTTTCGTCTGCGCACAAAAAAGGGAGGGGGAACCAAAAAAAAAAAGCCCTGAGGATTTTCTGTGCCACGCCCAGGGTTGAGTCTTCACCGGGCAAAGCACAGAACGAGGGCAGATAAAAAATAAAGCAGTGGGGACAAGCGGCTCTCGCTGAACGATGGGCACAGCGGGAACCGGGAACCTCTTCTCTTTTACAGAAATCCTGCTGCTCGGCCAAGATTTTGCTCTGGAACAGGCTCCCGCTGACCACAAGTCCCTGCCCGCTCGGAGGCAGGATCCAGCCAGTGCAACAAGGAGATGGAGCACCAGAACAAGCTCCGAAGCCCCAGCACCACCAGAGCTGGTCGTTACCCTGTTTATAATAATTCCTTCCAAGTAAATCAACAAAAAAAAATGAATTGTCGTATTGCTATGGTTTTAACAAGCTGCACGTTAAGTGGGAAAACTACAGAGCGCCTCCTCTTCCCGATGTGCAGCGGTGAGAGGATGGAAGAGCACTTGTTCCCTACAAGGAGCTGCTACCCATGGTCCAGCAGCTACCTCTGGATGCCCAGGAGGTGTTTTGGGTTCGGCATAATCCCTCAGAACCCCAGAACTTCAGAGGTTTCTGCTCGGTTTTCTCACAGAGCTGTCCCGCTGAAGTCGCTGGTGAAGCCTCACGGACCACAGAAGTTGGTATCTTCATCTTTGCTGAGCGTCAACGTGAGCGTCTGCCACCGGAGACCAGGAGAGAGACTTTCCCAGGGGAGGAGAAGCTGTAGCTGCCCACTCCAGGGATTTTTCTGCATCTTCATTAAGCCATCACCCCCAGAGAGGAGGTACCAGAGCAGCGAGACCTCTGCTCCAGATCCACGCGAGCTGTGTGTTACAACAGGGCCCAGAGGACCCAAGAGCGGAGCCTTATTGTGATCGGCACGGCGTAAATATACGGAATTAGATTGTCCCTGCCCCAGATGTCAAACCGTGCACAGATTAGGCTAAGTGAAAGGAAAAAATAAATAAATCATCATCTCTGTCTTATAAGCACGAGCTCTGGCCAGAGATTTCAGCGTCTTGCCAAGGCGCTAAGGAGAACAGAGCCGTGCCAGCCCAAACCTCGTGGGAATCATAGAACAATTCAGGTTGGAAAAGCCCCTTGGGATCATCGAGTCCAACCATTAACCCTACACTACAAGGTCACCCCTAAACCACATCACCCAACATCCCATCTAAGCGACACTTGAACACATCCAGGGATGGCGACTCAACCCCCTCCCCAGGCAGTCTGTGCCAGGGTCTGACCACTCTTTCTGTAAAGAATTTCTTCCTAATGTCCAGCCTAAACCTGCCCTGTTGCGACTTGCAACCCTTCCCCTGGTTCTGTCCCCAATTACCTGTGAGAAGAGACCAGCACCAACCTCTCTACAATGTAGTAATTGTAGAGCATGATGAGATCCTCCCTCAGCCTCCTCTTCGTCAAACTGAACAGACCCAGCTCCCTCAGTCGCTTCTCATAAGGTCTGTTCGCCAGGCCCTTCACCAGCTTTGTTGCCTCCTCTGCCCTCGCTCCAACACCTCGAGATCTCTCCTGTACTGAGGTGCCCAAAACTGAACACAACACTCAAGGTGCGGCCTCATCAGTGCTGAGCACAGAGGGACAATCACCTCCCTTCTTCTGCTGGTCACAACATTTCTAATCCGAGCCAAGTGCTCTGGTTCTCCCTCAGCCACTTCACACTGGGTCTACGAACCCTCCTGGTGACCAGGCAGCTGAGAAGATGGAAGCCACGCACTTTTCTGTCCCGCTTACCATTTAGTTTTCACCCAAGCAGTCACGGCGACCTCCAGACTTAGACCAGGGAGTGTTTCAGCAGCACCTTCACATCCTACGGGTGCTGAGATGCCGAAGCACGTTGCCCAGAGAAGCTGTGGATGCCCCATCACTGGAAATCTTCAAGGTCAGGTTGGACAAAGCTTTAAGCCCACCCATAGCAAGGGGGTGAGATCAGATGATCTTCAGAAGTGTCTGCTCACTCAACCTATTCTGTGATTGTGCGAACATGCGGATAAACCAAAAATTAAAAACCCCAACCCACAAAGAAAACTATGATTTTATGATGGGCACCATCACTAAGCAGCAGGACATGTAGCTCACGCCAGGGAAAGCACAGCACAGACCCTGCTGTGCAGAAAGAGACAGGGCAAGTCTGATCTTTTGGCCCTGCCCTGGGTTTCCTATGTCACCGAGCGTGGGGCAGGTCTCAGGCTCAGGAAACGTGTGGGTGTGAACGGGTCAGCGATCCACAGACCGCGCAACACAGCACTTTCCAGGTAATACAAAACAAAATAAAGGCAGGCGATGTGACCACACGCAACTTCTCCTTCCAGAGAAGGAACTCTCCGAAAAAGAAGAAGAAGGAGCATCTCTTCTGAACAGAAGAAAGCAGGAGAGAATGGCAGCACGCCAGCGAGCCGTACCATGAGTGCCTGCGGCAAGGCAAGGAGTCCAGCATCGCCCAAGCCACAGCAGAACTCCTGAGGACTTTAGGGAGAAAAAAGATCTTTTGTTCACAAACCTGCATGACCAGATTGATTTTGGTATAGAATCATAGAATCCTAGAATGTCTTGGGTT
>NW_009711841.1:3301-9596 GCF_000703405.1 Apaloderma vittatum
CCCCCTGCAGGTTCCCTTCAGGCCCTGCAGGCAGGGAGAAGGTGCCCCCGGAGTCTGCTCTGCTCCAGCTGCACAACCCCAGCTCCCGCAGCCTGTCCTCGCCGCAGAGCTGCTCCAGCCCTGGATAGGTCACACCCCAGGTAAAGAGGTGACACCGCACCAGCTGCTGAAGCAGCGGGATGAGATTCCCAACAGAGGAGATACCTGCCCCCTCTTCTTGCACCCCAGCCCTGCCAGAACTGCGTTCCTGCACCCTTGGCTCGCCCGACGCTGCCCATGACTGTGGGGAATCACGTCCAAAGTACACGTGTGGGAACAATACAACCAGGTGAGAGGCGGGACAAAGAGCTTTCCTAGGAAATCTCCCACGGCGTGCAACATCACCAAAGCCTTTCTGGAAAAGCACTTCTCGGGGTGGGTCCGTCAAATGCTCTGGGTGTTAAACTTAATCTCCTTTAAAACCCTCCAGGAGCTGATATTCCCTCTGCTCAACCGCGTTCCCTTGCAGAGCAGGTCCTGCAACATTTTCCCCAGGTTGAGTAAGATTGCTCAGGGGCCAAGTCTGCCGGCAACGCCGCGGTGTGTTGAACGAGGGGCACGAGCAAGTGGTCCCCACGGCCATCGCGTGCGGCTGCAACGCATCCCCTGTTCCAGGGAGTCTCTAGAGCTTGGAAAAGAAAAGTTCAGGCTGTGTTTTCAACCCTAAGAAAGGACAGGTTATGTAGGGACAGAGGTGTTCTCAGCCTCATGACCCTGACAGCGTTGCTCGGCCAAAATGTGCTTCCCAGATCACAAAAGACCTCTCCCCAGAAATGGCCTTTATAAATGCAAAAGGCATTTTCCCCAAACTCAGCGTTTCATGTTGCAGAGGAGATTGGAACAATCGCATCATCCGCAAGAACATAAATAAAAATATACTCAGAGTCGCACTAGGCTCAGACTCCTCAGCGAAGGCTGGGAATGAGAAACCACAAGTGAAAACTGCTTCGGGCCAAGAGGACGGGGCAGATGTACTTAGGGCGGTGACAAAGGACTAGGCCTTTCGTTGGGTTTTTTTGTTCACCCAAAGAGCCAAAAACCACCCCGAAACGCCACCACAAAATGCCGCGTGATGGAGCCGTGGTGGGGACTTCCCAAAGGGCAGCCCAGCAGCTCGGGCAGGGGGGTTGGACCAGATGATCTTTTGAGGTCCCTTCCACCCCCCAACATTCTGTGATTCGGGGGAGCTCAGCTGAGAGCCAGGCTCTGTTCCGATGGGTCAAAGCTGGAGCTAAAGAGCACCCGGGACAAAGTCACCGATGGCCAAGTATCCTCTGGGATTGTCTTTCGGCACCACGGGTCCAGAGCAAACCCGCACCGACCTCATCCTGATGACTTGCAAGAGCAAACCCTCCCGCTCCAGGGATGTATCAGCTACTAACTCCCAAGGATGAGAAACACATTTTACGAGTGTAAATGACTACCCGTGGCACTCGCAACCTGCAGAGCTTTGGTTTCCAGACCAACACAACTCCTCCCGTGCCCAATACAGCGAGAAATCCTATCACAAGAATTATAGTAAGCTCCTACCTGCTTCAAGTTAGCTCAGCCAGGGTTTGTTTCCAGCCACATCATACTATATTTTTTTCATATATATGTATATTTGTGTTATGAGTTATTAAGGTTGAGGTTGTTTCTAGCTGAAGCTGGATCCTGCGAACAGGTCTTTGTTGATAGATTTTCGCACTCACACTGCCCTGATAAGGTTTAGAGACCAGATTAACTTTTAAGGAAGCAAACCAAGACTTGGGGGACTCCGAGATTAACACATGAGCTGGCACGGGGCGTTTAATGTCATTTAATATCATTAATAACAAAAAAACCCAAGTATTCTATCTGATTGCCAACTAGCACCTCTCCATCCAGTTTTCTCCAAACAAGAGAAGTGGTTTCTGACTTTCAATGCAAATTCAAGCCCATAACTACAAAAATTACCACCAAAAGTGATCCTAGTTGTTAAAGGGCTCCTCTCAGCCCAGGCTGTGATCAAGACACAAGAGAGCCAAGCACTCCATAGCCATCAAAGGGACTCATCTTCATGCAGTTGAGGCATCTCCATGGCAGCTTCTCACCCCCAGTTCCCTGGCCCAACCCTGGAGAGGAACAATCCCCTCTGGGGAATGGCTTTTGGATGTCCACCTGCTTGTATATATATCCTGTACGCTATAGAGGTGGACATCTGAAACAGGCCACTGCTGTAGGCAACACCGAACCGATCCGAGCTACTGTCAGTGTATAAGAAGCATTTGGACAATGCTCTTAATAAAATGTTTTAACTTTTAGATCTGAAGTGGTCAGGAGGTTGGACTAGATGATCGTTGCAGGTCTCTTCCAACCGAAATATTTCTCCTCTCCTCTCCTCTCCTCTCCTCTCCTCTCTTTTCTCTTTCCTCTCTCTTTCTCCTTCCTCTCTTCTCTCTACCCCCAAGAGGTATCATGACCACCAGGCTAACAGTAGCTGTGCCCCTTCAGAGACATGACTCTCAGCTTCCTGGCGGAAGCCCAGTGGGAAAGACAGCACGTTCTGGATGCTTTACTGCTGGATTTTTCACATGGCTACCAAGATGCAGACGGCTGACCTCACAGAACACACGGAATGACCCTCTGCCCCAGTCAGGCTGCCATGGGCAGACTCCTGAGCCCATCCCAAGACCCAAAAAGAACAGCTGGGGCAAAGTCTTGCGTGAGGTCAGGATCTCCACTGGATGTAGAATAGTGCACAGGAGGGAGAGGTGGAGGAGAGAGATGGTTGCACGTGATTCACAGGGGACACGTGGGTGAGGAAGGGCCCGAGAGGCTTCATCCTCTAGGAATGACATTCGTGAACCACGCAGCAATGCTCCTTCGAAGAAGGAAGGCACAAGTTCGAGCAAACACACCTGCGTACATCCTTTGCTTATGTAAGAGTCCGTAAGCTCACATGCAAATTTTGTGGCCTTTGGATATTTTCCGAATTACCATCACAGCTTTGGAGTCGTTAAGCTTGAGCAAGCTGAGCCTCAGCCCCGAGTCTGCTGCTGAAAACCACAGCGGAGCCTGTTCTTGGTTGGGGAATCTGTCACGACCGTGACCGCAGACGTGAGACTTTCCCCGTGCAGCACATCCCGCCAGGATTTTAAAAAAGATTCCACTAATTCATTGCAAAAACATAGTTTTGCAGTTGTGGCGCACCAATCAGAGCGGCAGCCCAAGTTGGGGCAGCTCCCGGCCCCACCAGCCCTCTGCCCACCCACCAGGCTTCCTCCTGGGCCGGGACGTTTGACCGATAGGTTTCCAGCGCTGCTGATGTGGTGACATGGGCCCCTTTCACACCCTAAAAATAAGATACATGAGTAACGTCAGCTTAGGAAGACCCAAGGGTTGGTGTTGGCCAAGCTCGAAGCCCCGTGGCTACCCCAGGGCCAGCTGCCTTTCTTGCTGCTGTCGTAGGAGGACACCGTAGGAGGCATTTCTCTCCACCTAGGAATGGAGGAAGCTAAGACAGCTTATTTATTTCTGCAGCAACAAATCCAGAGTCAGCACAAAGGAACATTGGCCAATTCCAAGAAGAGGTGCAGCTTTATCTCTGCTCATGTCCAAGGTGAGGAATGCCCTCTAAGGTCATCACAATCCGGAGGAAGAGGAGGTGGGAAGCGTCTGTGTGACAGCAAAGTTGCTCCCATCTGCAATTCTGAATTTTCTCCATGAGCAAGTTGTCAGAAATGCATTTGACAAGACAAACCAAAAAAACAACAACAACAAAAACCCCGCAGCAAAATGCAAACTCAGCTTTCTGGAGAAAGAAGAGCATGTTGATGCCACGTGAGCGGAGGACAACGAGCATGAGCACGGTGCTCCCCCAGGCTTGCCGGCACGGTGCGCTTGAGGAGACGACGGGGTTGCAGGACCTCTCGCACTTCGGTTGGGTGCTCCACACCACCGCCACGCTGCTGCTGAACTTCATCTGCTCAAAGGTCCTCACCCTTCGCATGGTGCCACTCAACGTCCTTCCCTCCCCAGCTCATGGAGGCACTAAAAATAGTCTGAAGAACTGGCAGAACCCCACCCCAACCCAACCCGTTGCATCACTCGGATATACGGGCTCATTAAGCAACCCTCTTCCGTAATCGAGACCCCATCACGACCGGGCGAGTCCCTCGCCCACGTTGACGTGCGCGTCGACACACCGCCGGGCTATTTTCAGCGGCGCTCGGTCATTGTTCAATTGCTCCTTCCTTGGTGCCAAAAGCCCTCGGCGCACGGCTTTAGCCACCGTTTGATTAAATGCAGTTCTGTGCCCTTACGTAATCGCTTCAGGACCGCTGCACCGGCAAGGCGTATAATCAATTCTACCGCTGTTCAGTACATCCTGAAATATTAGAAGATCGTGTCCTAATTAAATAGTTTCTTCGGGCAAAGAAAAAAAAAAAACCCACCCTAAAATTACAGTGTCACAAATTAAACATTTTTACACCGTAATCAATCTCCTCGGATGCTGGTAACCAGTGATGGAGTAACTGCCTAACGCACGACCACCCATTGAAGCGAGGGATTTACAATTCATAAAGAAGCGAATTTTTCACGAGAGGTTCAAAACCACGCCCGGGAAGGTGGCACCTTCCTTCCTCAGCATTAATTAAGCCGCAGAGAACATCCCTCTGAGTCTGCATTTAGTGCGGGAAGTGCAGCGATCTCCTTAGCCTGGGTGTTAGTGAGGGGCCTTCCCGCTTTGTAATTGTATATAACAACGAGTTACATACAACTTCTATATATTTATGTATTTAAATCACTGATAGATGTTTATTTTTGCACAGCTTTTACAGAGAGAAGGGATAAAAATTGTATACGGCTCATACAATTCCATACAATGGGTGCACAGATGGGCTGCAGAAACATCCACCTCCTGTTTAAAGATACTTTTGAAGTAGAGGGGAAAAAGAAATGAAGGCCTTGAGGTGAGCCCGGTGGCAATCCAGCTGGCCATCCCTCATTTGGGGGGCACAAACACCCACAAGGGCATCACTGGGCACCCAGCTGACCCTTTTCCCAGAGAAGATGGGGACAGCGGCGCTGCCCGTCACAGCGCGGTTCTCCTCCATCCATCCTATTTTTGCCTCACCCTACACACACCTTTTATCCAGGTTTTTTCACCCATCCTTCCATCTCTCCAAGCCCTTCATTTTCATTTTTTTTAATGGCCCATTTCCTTCACTTGCTTTCTCAAGTTCGCACCTGCAAGCTCCGCTCCGTTTCAACACGATTCCTTTATTCTCCTTGCAATTTTACTTTGTTCTCCCCGCCACCACCACATTTTCTCATCTTTTCCACTATGGATTCCATTACCTTTTTAAAGCCTTCTGACACAGAAAGATTTTATTTTTGGGAGCGCTTAACTTGACCCAGGTTCACTGAACATCCTCTGCACCAGCGCCTGTTCGGGAGTTGTGGCGAGATGCTTGTTGTAGGTCCCTTCCAACCACAAATGTTCTAATAGTTTTTTTAAAAGAATCACTTTATTTCTGAGTTTCCCTTACGATTTGGGGGAATAAAAGGAAAAAAATGGGGTTTAGGAGAGTCTGGTTAGGATTTGGGGGGAACATGGGTATTTTTTCGAAAGGATGGTGCATTTGTTGCCATTCTCAGGTGTTTGTTGTAAGGTTTGTTGCTTTGAAAGAGGTGAATCATCTACGACGACTCTGTGTTCCTCTCTCAAAACGTAACACGCTGGAGTATCAAACGGAGCATTTTGGGTTCATTTAGGCTTAATATTAATGCTTGAGCACAGAACAGTGGCCCCTCCTTTGGGAAGACCACGGTCTTGTGTGCTCTTGACCAACTGTACGCTTGGAGTTGGCCAACGGCAACATCTGGCACATCCAAAGGACGCGAATTCAACACCCAGCATCGGCACGAAGGGCAAACCCCACCGACTGGGCAGGCCACTGCCACCTTCTGCTCCTGATCTGGGTGACAGATTATTACATCCCACCAGGTACTTCTTGAGTTCGTTTTTCCTGGGGTTTTTATTATTACTGAGGCCAGTAGAGGGGAGTTTGATGGTGAGAGATGAGCCCAGAGGAGCTACTGTTGCAAAATTAACCTTTCCCTTATAAATTATCAAGTACATTTAGTTTTCTTTTCTTTGATAAAGACAGCAGTGGACTTCAGCACCTAACCTCACACCACGACTAAGTCTTCTTTTGAAGCACACCTAAATCCTACAAGATTCAGAGCTCAGACACAAACACGGATGGATGGATGGATGGATGGATGGAGG
>NW_009711842.1:0-9396 GCF_000703405.1 Apaloderma vittatum
GTGTGTTCCGTGGGTGCACGGAAAAGCAAAGCCCACGCGGTGAAGGTCAGGGCTGTGGTGGAACCGGACGGCCCATAGCAGCTGGTGGTGTTAAAACATTTCTGTCGCACGGCCTCGTGAAAGTTTGTCGTGTTTTCGAACAAAAAGCCATGTGTTGGCCTGTGTCGTTCACAGGTCTCGCCTGCGGGTCCTCTAAAAACGTCTGGCCGAAAGCCTTCCCCGCGAAATTTATCTTACCGAAATGCTATTCCAACAGAAGTGAAGTTTGTAAGTTGGTGATATTAAAGAGGGTTCAGAAGGACCAGGCAAATAGTAGGAAAGTTTGCCTGGTCTCGATAACGGATCAAAGGCCAGAGCCTGAACGACGACAGTTTTGCGTCTGCCTGAAGCAGCCTGACTGCCCAGCTGCCGGCTCTGCTCGCAGTGCCCTCCTCGCAGCGCGGCCGTGCTGCTCCTTGGGAAATCGGAGCCTGGAAAACATTGACTGTTTCCAGTCGGGAAGGTAAAGGTAGATAGCTTAGCAACAAGCAGTAATCTTTTTAGAAAGAGGAAAAAAAACTTCTCAGAGCACATGAACGATGATGCGTTTCAGGCTTTGAGCTGCTTTTGATTCGTGCGTGCCTTGGCAAAAAGTAACTGTGTAGGTGACTGGATGTGTATCTCGGGTTTAAAAATAATGCAGTTGCTGTAATTACCAGAAGTGTTTAACTGGGCAGGGGAAATACGTAGTGAGTATTAGTACGAGACGGAACACTTGTGTGGAAGGAAGCTGGCAGCTGGATAGTCTTCAGTATCAAACTAATAGCACGTGGAGTGGCCTCTCCAAGGTTTTGCATCTGTACTAGGAAGCGGCATTGTTTCTGTAGTGTAGCCATGCTGTCATAGAGAGGGAAATGCAACTTAGCGTGGAGTTAAATAAAAATGTTAATACAGTGAAAAGATGCAAGCCTCTTATAGTAATGTTTGTGCTTCTGTTGAAAAATAGGTGCTAAACTTGCTAGTAAAAATATGTGCTGGGTCTGTAAGCACATGGTTGTTAGGATCCATGTTGAATTTTTAGCTTCCCTCCATCCAGCCTCTGTCAATATGAAAGCTGACTTGTTGCAGTCATTAGCTTTTCTTCTTTTTCCTTTTCCACAGCTGCTATTGGAAATTTCATAGGCAGCACTGAGCTGACGAGACTTAGTTCGATGGATCTTCCTGAGAAAGCTGCATAAACCAGAGATATTTACTACAGCTGTCTGTGAGGCTAAGGACACAGAATCAGGCTTTAAGCTGAGTTGGCTGTAGAAAAGCTATGAGAACTGTTTAAAGTTATTTCTTTGTGTTTCTTCCCAAAAATCATCAAGTCTTTCGAGGGACAGGGGAGAGGAGGAGTGCAGCAGTGCAGCTTGCTGGGTGCTTTACAAAGGTGGACATGAGACCCCAGAGACTGAAAGGGTTATGTGCTCTGCTCCTGTTCTGACTCATCAGCAACTGTGGAAAACCAAGGGCTGAATGGTGTTTGGGGACTGCACCTGGACAGAGATGATCTTAACTGAATCTAGCCAGAGGACTACACTGCTAAAATGTGGTAAAAGGTCTGCTTGGGGACAAGGGCAGGAGATAACTGTGTGGCAGTTGGGAGGTGTGAACTGACCAGGCAAAAACTGGTGAGATCGCTTAAAAAAGTATTTATGTGAGAACCTGAGGACTTGGGGGGAGGATGGTGAACCTGTTGCTAGTAATGGAGAGTAGAGGCTGGCATCGTGCAGTGGAGCCGTACCTGGAGCGATGGGAAAGGGCAGAGCTGTGAATGGTCTGACAGTAGGTGTCAGCAAGTTTTACCTGGACAGAGAGTTACGGCAGGATTCGGAGAGGTTTTCTTATGGAGACTGAGACAGAAGCAATCCTTGCAAAATACAGTTGGCTAAGGAGGCAGCAAAGGTGGTGCAACGTATCTGAGGATGGAGCAGGAAGTGGTGGTGATCTATGTGATGCTTGTTTTGATTTCAGCTGAAATACTGAGCTTTGCAGAGAATAGTGGACTACAGGAATTCAGACACGCTAATAAAAAAACATTGAATGTGTTTAGGTTACTTTCCTTCAGAGTAAGTATGGGTTACTGTGAGGTCTCTAAAATATTTGATAAGTATTTTCATATTTTTTGTTAATTGCTCTGGATTAGTTAATTTTTCCTTTGGAAAACTACTTTGTATGTGTCAAGTAAGAGATACTAATGATCTCCTAAATTGCTGATCATTATGGACTTCACAAACTATGGCATCCAGTGCGTGAGATTGGACAGACTCAGTCTGTTCTCTCACCAAGCTTCCCTACAGCTGTACAGAAATGATTCCTCTGTGCCAGTAACGCCTTTAAGCAAGGTTCTGTGTAGCCCATGTTCAAAAGGCTTAGTTTAGAAAATTGCTGAAATTTGGTATAAGTTGAAGAGATTTTAGTAAAGATGAAACCTGAGTTGCCATTAGCTGTCAGATACGGTATTGAAAGCTGATCCTGTGACAGTGTTCTTTGGTGTGTGTAAGAGTGTTTGCTGTAAGAAACAGTTTGCTTTTTGGGTACTTAATTCCTTTGCAACAAAGCTAAAAGGTATTTATTTTGTGTAAGGTCCCCCTAGTGCCTTGTACCCTAAGTGTAACATGCTGTGCGGTTGTTCAGGACCGTAGGCTGGTATATTCCTTTGACCTGTGTGACTCTGGCTTGGTGAAGGCCATAATGCAGCATCTGTGTGAACCGAATGAGTTCACTGTTCCTCCATTTCCAACTGGCAGGGCATCCCCTAACCAAATGCATATGGTTCCTATCTATTGTGTTTAGCTCAGGTGGTAATTAATGCTGAATATAATTAGTTAGTTAGTTAGGCGCTATTTTAATAACTGTCTTCATGGATGAGAGAAGACATAAGTTGCATTATTAAGGAAAGAAATGCAAATGCTTCCCATAGGTGAGAGGATGAAGTAGGAAGCCTGCATAAGACTGGTTATTGCCAAGAGTTTATTAAAGCAGGTTGAAATTTTTTAGCTTGTGATGTTCTGTGACACCTAAATGTAAATTCACAGGCTATAGCTTGTTCCCCCTGCCCCCCTCCAAATAAGAGATGCTCTCTTCCTACCTGCAGCCCCACTTTCTTCCTTGTGACCCTGTGCTAAACATATTAATATTGCTGAGATGACATAGGAATTTAACAAAGGAATGGATTTCTGTCAGGTTAGCAAGACAAATTGGCTATCTGTGTGGCCATTTAGGTTCCAGAGCTAGCACAGGAGGGGCTGAAATTAGATTGTTGGACGTGTAGAGGGCTGGTCTGCTGCTATTAGCAGTGGTGAGCTGTCAGGTTGGCTCAAGTGTATTATATACCTTCACTGTGCAATTTACTTGCTAATTCAGACTGCCTTGATACTAGAAATACCAGGCTTTTCTTAAAGGTGCACAGTGAAATGACAAGAGTTTACAAGTCTCAGAAAGGGAAATTCCAGCTGGAGAGAAGGCAAAAAAAAAAAAATAAATCACAATACGTGTGTTTGGTGAAGGCCTTGGAGCAGGCTACCTGGAGAGGCTATGGGATGTCCCATCTTTGAAGATATTTAAAACTCAACTGAAGAAGGCCCTGAATAATCTGATGTAGCTTTAAACCAAGTTCTCTTTTCCCTGGGGGCAAGAGATTGAGTGAAGTGAGGTCCAGAAGTCCCCATCATACTAAACTATGTCACACAGTATGGATCTAAGTAGTGTTAACAGGTTCAAGAACATTTGAGCAAAGGCTTTTACAGAAGAATTTTCTTCTTTAAAAGTTTGTAGAAATGTTCTCTTTTCACTGGGGTCTGTTTTGGTCTGGCAGGGGGACTCACACATTATTATCTTCTTGGGCTGCTACTTAGTTTGTGGCTTATCCTGCCCTTCTGAGGGAGGTTTCAGGCTGAAGTTGGATAGTCTGACACTGGTAATACAAACTTCCTTCAGATGTTGAAATAAGCTTATAGAGTAAGAGCATGAAGTATCCTTATGAAGTGTCCTTAAAATCCAACACCATATTGTTTATCATCTACCCTGATAGTTTATATGGTGGACATTTTTTTTATCTACCTTCCTTGGAGTTCAGAGCCCTAACAGCCCTCATGCCGTGTGCAAATTCAATTTTTAATTGCAACCTGTCTTCATATTGGCGCAGTTTTTCAGACTGTGAAGCATGGCTAATATTAAGGGTGATTGGGAGAGATGGACTAGCTCTGGTTTGTTATGGAAGGTTAGCCGTTGGAAGAAATCAGAAAAATGAATTATTCCAGAGCCGAGATTTGTTGAAGTCCTCCAAGTCATTGCCCGGCAAAACTAGCTGGATGTGTGGAAGATTGTGGCTGGATTAGACCAAACATCTGCCCAGCTGGGCTCTGTTTCCAATGATGGCCTCTAGCTGCTGATTTAGAGCAAAATAGGGATAATCCTTTCACTACTATATACTTTACTGTATTTGAATTAGCAGTTTGAAGAGCTTGGAGTAGCATCATTGTGTTTGGGGATTGTAGATCAACTTTTCTTCCACTTGTTTCTGGAATGTATTTTTTTTCCCTTAGTTTTTATTTTATGCTTGTCTGTTAGTTATTTTAGACTTGTCTGCTGAACTTCACAGATGTTTTTGGAAAAAAACACCCAGCACTGTTATCTGAGAGAAGCTTGCTCTTTGATCATTTCATTCATTCTTGAATTGTGAGGAATACCTGATTATTGTTCTGAATTTTCTCCTATGGTGTCCTTTGATTTTTATAGCTCACTCTCATATTGCATACTCTGGTTGTTAGCTAAACTGAAGGGTCTCTTCAGTTTTTCATGTGGAAGATTCTCTATACATCTAATCACCTCTGTATTCCTCTGTAGCTTTTCACATTTATGAAACTGTTTTTGAGATGGACTACCCAGAACCACACTCTTTTGTGATGCAGGTACCTGAAGATTTTAGATGGTTGGACTCTTCTAGTATTTCTCTGTATTCCTTTCCTAGTAGTACTTAACATTGTGCTTTTCCTTATTGCTTCAGAGCAGTATGGTGATGTTTTCAGAGGACTATGCCCAAGCCTTCTGAATCTTTTTCTGGAGGGATACTAAGTAACTTAGAGTCCATCATGTGTATCTATAGTTTTTCGTTCTTTTGCTTAAGAACTGGTATGGTTGGTGCATTTTACAGGCACATGGTTCAGATTACAGCTTGGGAGATAAGTAAGTGCAGCGTGCGGCGTGCTAATGAAACTTTTACATGGGAGCTGAGAACAGATATGCATGGAGCATACCTGAAGCACACGGTGCTGAGGGTGAGGAGTTGAGAATAGAAATGTGATGATTGATACAGATTCTGATATCTTTGAAAAGCAAACATAACGTCTGATGAAATGAAAATCTGGTGAAATAGGATTCTTCATTCTTCGCCTGTTTCACAGAAGGAGTTGGTTTTTTTTCAATCAAGATGATGCCTCACACTCGTTTGACATGTCACTATTACATTGGCATATTTCTGTGTTTTGTTCTGAGTCATCAATGAAAATACTGTGCTCCTAGATTTGTCCGCTGGGGAGCTTCATTAGTCCGTGACTCCATCTGGATAATTCTCTTTCAGGCACTACCTACTGCTATCTTCCCTTTAATCTGCTTCCTAAGAGTCTTAACGTTGTTATGCTAATCTGTGTTCATTAGTTAATTAACGGCTTTCCATATGGAGAGGTAGAAGAAATGCTCTTGATCATTAACTTGAGCGGATGCTGTCACAAGCAGCCAAGCAAAATATTCCTTTTCATTAATTTCTGACACCTTTTTGATACTGAAAAGTCTGTCTGGATTAGGTAGACATAAGACCTCCAATTCTGTGTCCTGGTTTAATATAGAGGTGAAATTGTGTTTTGATGATCATGTCCTTTCTGCTTTACCAAGGGAAAATGTATTTGTATCCATCTCCTTTTCTGCTTTCCTCGAGTTCCCCAGGACAAACCAAAGTGGAACTGATGCTTGTCTTGGGGCAGAGACTTGATAGGAGGAATGCAGTAATGTTTGGAGCAATTTTCATAGAATCATAGAATGGCTTAGGTTGGAAGGGACCTTAGGGGTCATCTAATCCGACCTCCCTGCCATGGGCAGGGATGCCTCTCAACTATACTGGGTTGCTCAAGGCCTCATCCAGCCTGGCCTTGAACATCTCCATGGAGGGAGCATCCACAACTTCTTTGGGCAATTTATTCCAGAGTCTTGTCACCCTCATACAAAGGAATTTTGATGCGTAGCAGGTTGTAAAAGTAGTATAAACCCATGTCTGTTTCCTATCTTAAGATGTTACCATTGAGGCATTCAAAGAGTGTGCTGGATTGCCAACAGCTTGCCACGTTACTTTTCCAGCAGATGTTGGCATGGTTGAAACCCCCCAGCAGGCTGAGAGCCTGCAAGTGCAATGCCTCCACTAGTTGGAGTAAGAAGTCTTTGTCAGTACGCTTCTCTTGATCAAGCTGCCTGTAGTAGACACCAACCACAAGGTTCCCCGTGTTGCCTCGGTCACCAGTTCCTCTCCGTAAGCTTTCAACTTGCTCTTGGCTATTCTTTAGGGCTATCTCTTCACA
Source organism: Apaloderma vittatum (assembly GCF_000703405.1). Taxonomy (NCBI): domain Eukaryota; kingdom Metazoa; phylum Chordata; class Aves; order Trogoniformes; family Trogonidae; genus Apaloderma; species Apaloderma vittatum. The sequence continues at coordinate 6,591 of NW_009711842.1, forward strand.
CTCTATTCATTTCTTAACATAGAGGGCAACGCCTCCGCCCCACCTTCCTTACCGCTCCCTTCTAAATGGCTCATAGCCACACTCCAGTCATGGGTTTCACTCCACCAAGTTTCAGTAGTGGCCACTATGTTTTAGCTCTCCAGCAGCATGGTGGGTTCCAACTCTTCCTGTTTGTTGCCTGTGCTGCGTGTGTTCGTGTAGTGGCACATCAGCTGGGCTGTTGGCCATGTCACCTTCTTGAGGAACACCACTTGAGGTGTTTCATGGATTTTTTTCCCTGTTGGCTCCTACTGCTTCAGGAATCCCTAGCTCATATCTGCAAGACTTCAGCTGTGCTGCGATGTCCTCAGCTTGCCTCAGGGCAACTGATTAAAGGTCCTTAGTAGCACCTGGTCCCTTTACCCTTGGTGTGTCATAAATATAAATATATATTATATATTACATATTTTATATGTGTATATAAAACCATGTATATATTAAAAATATAGAGTAGTAGTACACCCACCTGAGTGGTTGTGTAGTCAACTGGATTGGGACATTGGTGAAAGGAGAAAAAGATATTTTTTTTTTTTAAATTCAGGTAATTTTCACTGTGTTGCATTACAAACAATTTTGTGACCGTGACTGATATGAAAAACCTCGCCTATTCTCCTAAGAGAAACTTCGGTTAAGTTAGGCTGGCAAACCACTTGCAAAGCAGCAGATATAATTCTCTTTGTCTTCAGATCAAGGCTGATTTTCTTGTTTGTTTTTTTAATTTTATTTTATTTTTTAGATAGGAAATACACTTAAAGTTATTTGAATTAATATAGGAGGAAATGGATGAAGTTTTATTGCTTTTGTAACTCTAGAAGTCAGATAAGTTGGTTTAGTAGTGCCTACCAAATTCAATATTTATGGAACTATTAAAGTGAATATGAAGAAAGGCTAAAGATCTGTTATGGTTTGTGCTGAAATTATGAATTTCAGTATTTATTGTCTTGCCGTCCAGCTGTGTTATGTGCAGCCATGCAAAATGGTAGAGGCACAGCTGTAGTAATGTTGAAAATGTGCCTTATGCAAGGGTCTCTTGAAGACTTGGTATAACTAATTTGTGGCTGCAAAATCAATGAAGTGCGGAAAGATGTCTTGCAATGGAATTTTACTGTTTATGATGGCAGTCCCTGGGATTTCAGAAGGCCTGGCCAAGGTGAAGCACATCTGCAGTCCCAGGCTTGTAAGCGCGATGTGGACATAAGCTGTGTTTTCACAGAAGCCTAAACCAGCCTAACAGCGAATGCCTGAGGAAAACCAATGCTTGTCATTTTACTGGATTGATTATCCTGCTAGTTCAGTGAGCTGGACTGGCTTATGGAAGAACCTGTCAGTTGCCAAAGGTAGGACAAGATAATAATGTGTGTCTAGGAGTGGAGAGGAATTAGTGTGGTTACAAGGAAAGGAGGAAGGTCTCTGTCACCGCATTGCATCTCCAGGACTCACAGCCTTGGAGTTGTGGAGAAGCAGCCCCTTTTCCCTGCTGTCAACTTAGACAAGGATCCTACTGTAATGAAGGAAAAGGATTATATCAGTGTCCTTCACAAATGTATTTCAAAATCTGTTCATGGAAGAGCTGCAGAAGAGTTACAGGATACTTGTCTTCTTGTGTACTTCACTGAAGTATTCTGTTTTCCTGACAAGAGTGGAGTGTGATGCTTTGAGTGCTGGTGTGTTGAGGGGGTTGCTGTGGTACAGAATTAGGGCTGTATTGGAGTGGGTGACATACTCCTTGGCTTTATATTTCCAGTTTTTCAGAAATGGGTAGCTTGTTAGCTTTTAAAACACCAGGAGGTGGTTGAGGAGGAAGCTTTCTACTGTGAGAGTGGTGAGACACTGGAACAGGCTGCCCAGGGAATTTGTGGATGCCCCATCCCTGGAGGTGTTCAAGGCCAGGTTGGACGGGGCTTTCAGCAACCTGGTCTAGTGGGGGGTGTCCCTGCCCATGGCAGAGAGGTTGGACCTAGGTGATTTTTAAGGTCCCTTCCAACCCAAACCATTCTGTGACCTTGAATTTGATTCTTCCACAAGTAAATTCCCTGGCTGCTGAGGTTTTTGTGCCAACTACAGGTGAAGGAGGGCAGAGGCAGTTTGTAGAACTCACAGAGGCTGCAAATGCAGTTGCTGGATGTCCTCCAGAGCCTGGTGCACTGACCTGAGCCATGGAGCACCTTGGCTGTAGGATTTAAGCATCGGTTTGTACAGAGATCGATGGTTGCATTGGATGACAACCAACCAACATTGTTACACCCTCCTATATTATTATAAATATTCCAGCTATTGTTGATCATGGTATTAGTGATGATGTGCGAACAGTGTCAAAGCCAACAGACAGCAGACGGTGACTCACTGATGAGTTACTGCACAGCTGCCACCTCTCTGTTATGTGGCAGCTCAAGAGAAGTCACCTCTGTGCAGCGGCTGGCTGGGGGCAGGGGGAGGGTTCCCATGCTGGTGGTGTGGGGGCAAGCATCATCTTCTCTGGACCGGCATCTACATGTGCAGCTTCTCTGCCTTGGACACACAGCAAAGGCTCTTCTCTTTTTGCTGATTTTGTCAGGCTCTGCAAACAGGTGGCCTTCAAGGTTTTGCAGTAGACTTCCCCAAACTCGATCTGCCACAGCTTGGGCTGGTATTGATGGTCTTTGCATCATGTAGGCCCTTAAGTCAGTTCCTCATTTGTTTTGCCAGGGCTTTACCCAGGCATCGCTGCCTGCCTGCTGTGTGTTTCACCTCACAGCTCCATTAGTTTCCTCTTCTGTTACACCGCTCT